>NC_092738.1:16220805-16227854 GCF_047496885.1 Scyliorhinus torazame | reverse complement strand
TGAGAAGCTGCCTACCTTGGAGAAGTAGCCAACAATGTGAAAGCCTTTGCAGTCATACTCCGTCATCACGTAGAAGAGGAAGGGATCTGTGTCGTAGTAGAGGGTTTTGTGATCCAGGAAACACTTGGCCAGCAAACACAAATTCTGAGAGTAATTCTGTTCAGCGGGAGAAATAAAAGCAGCAATGAGACGGGAGTTCCCAGAAACATCCGTCTCTCCTTCCCGACCGTGCTCTGAACCACCCCTGCCCTCCAAACAACGGTGAGTCCACCGACAGACACCACTCCCCTTTTCAGCGTCTGTCGCCGGGCCCAGTATTTATTGCCCATCCCTAATTGCCCCTCGAGGTGGTGGGTGAGCCGCCATCTTGAAGCCGCCGCCGTCCTTGAGGTGTAGGTACACCCGCTGTGCTGTTAGGGAGGGAGTTCCAGGGTGTTGCCCCCGGCGGCAGTGAAGGAACGGCCGATATATTTCCCAGTCGGGGTGGTGAGTGACTCGGAGGGGAACCTCCAGGTGGGGGGTTCCCAGGTATCTGCTGCTCTTGTCCTTCTAGATGGTGGAGGACGTGGGTTTGGAAGGTGCTGCCTGAGGAGCCTTGGGGAGTTGCTGCAGTGTATCTTGTAGACGGGACACACGGCTGTCGCTGTGCGTCGGTGGTGGAGGGAGTGGATGTGGTGCTGATCATGAAGGTTGCTTTGTCCTGGATGTGTCACGTGTCTGGAGTCTTGGAGCTGCATCTTGTGGGAGACCCGGCTACGGGGAATCTAACCCAGGAAGGCACTGCATCGGAATACACACCCTCCTGATCGTCACACACCAGGATGCTCCAGTGCAGTTCCTGGGAGGTGACGGCAGAGCTGATTTGACCCTTCTTTAACCTCGGGGTCCTGGGGCTCATTGCCGCCCTCCCCACAGCAGCCGCTCCAGAATCAGAGCCCTCACGGCTGTCTGGGTCGTTGTCTAACGGATGTGGTTGACAATCAAACGGAGCATCAGATGTGCTACAGTCAACAGCATCTCTCTCTCTCTCTCTCTGTCTCGCGCTCTCTCTGTCTCGCTCTCTCTCTGTCTCTCTCTCTGTCTCTCTCTCTCTCTGTCTCTCTCTCTCTCTGTCTCTCTCTCTCTCTGTCTCTCTCTCTCTCTGTCTCTCTCTCTCTCTGTCTCTCCGTCTCTCTCTGTCTCTGTCTGTCTGTCTCTCTATCTGTCTCGGTCTCTCTCTCTGTCTGTCTCTTTCCTCTCTCTCTGCCTCTCTCTCTGTGGTTCTCTCGGTCTCTCTCTCTCTCGCTCGGTCTCTCTGTCTCTCTCTCTGTCTCTCTCTCTGTCTCTCTCTCTGTCTCTCTCTGTCTCTGCCTCTCTCTCTCTCTCTGCCTCTCTCTCTGCCTCTCTCTCTGGTTCTCTCTGTGGTTCTCTCGGTCTCTCTCTGTGTCTCTCTCTGTGTGTCTCTCTGTGTCTCTCTCTCTGCCTCTCTCTCTGCCTCTCTCTCTGCCTCTCTCTCTGCCTCTCTCTCTGCCTCTCTCTCTGCCTCTCTCTCTGCCTCTCTCTCTGCCTCTCTCTCTGTGGTTCTCTCGGTCTCTCTCTCTCTTTGTCTCTCTCGGTCTGTCTCTCTCTCGGTCTGTCTCTCTCTCGGTCTGTCTCTCTCTCTCGGTCTGTCTCTCTCTCGGTCTGTCTCTCTCTCGGTCTGTCTCTCTCTCGGTCTGTCTCTCTCTCGGTCTGTCTCTCTCTCGGTCTGTCTCTCTCTCGGTCTGTCTCTCTCTCGGTCTGTCTGTCTCTCGGTCTGTCTGTCTCTCGGTCTGTCTGTCTCTCGGTCTGTCTGTCTCTCGGTCTGTCTGTCTCTCGGTCTGTCTGTCTCTCGGTCTGTCTGTCTCTCGGTCTGTCTGTCTCTCGGTCTGTCTGTCTCTCGGTCTGTCTGTCTCTCGGTCTGTCTGTCTCTCGGTCTGTCTGTCTCTCGGTCTGTCAGTCTCTCGGTCTGTCTCAGTCTCTCTCTGTCAGTCTCTCTCTTTCAGTCTCTCTCTGTCAGTCTCTCTCTGTCAGTCTCTCTCTGGCCATCTCTCTCTCTCTGCTCCCTCTCTGTGCCCCTCTCTCTCTATCTGTCTCTCTCGGTCTGTCCCTGTCTGTCTCTTTCTCTCTCACTGTGCCTCTCTCTCGCTCTCACTGTGGCTCTCTCTCTGCCTATCACTCTCTCTCTCTCTCTCTGCCTACCTTTTCCTCTCGCACTGTCAGAGGGTCAGTACTGAGGGAGTGCCGCACTGTCAGAGGGTCAGTACTGAGGGAGTGCCGCACTGTCAGAGTCAGTACTGAGGGAGTGCTGCACTGTGAAAGGGTCAGTGCTGAGGGAGCGTCGCACTGTCAGAGGGTCAGTACTGAGGGAGTGCCGCACTGTCAGAGGGTCAGTACTGAGGGAGCGCCGCACTGTCAGAGGGTCAGTACTGAGGGAGCGCCGCACTGTCAGAGGGTCAGTACTGAGGGAGCGCTGCACTGTCAGAGGGTCAGTACTGAGGGAGCGCTGTAGAGTACAGGAATTATTCGGAAGCTCCTCACCTTGTTTTTTCGGCCATCGATTTCGAAGAAGGAAATGGTTCCTTTGCGGTAAATCTCATTTCCTGGCGGATGTCGCAGGTCACATTTGGTCTGACAGAAAAGAAGAGCAAGTCAACAGTGTTATTGTCAAAACGGTATCAGCAGTCTTTGTGAAAAGACCAGCGTGGCCTGGACGAGCCACATCCCGTGCGGTCCTGACCACTCGCATACTCCCTCCTGCTCCCTCCAGAGCCATTAGCTGGGGGGAGTTGCTCACAACCTCGCCCCCCGTGTCGGGAGAGCAGCGCTGCTGGTCGCTGAGGGATTGCGGACTCCGGGGGTAGTCCCTGCTGTGTCAGCCCTCAGCCGAATTAGAAGGCCTGTGGCGCGACCAGGCCCCACCTCACAGGCTCGAACTGCAGGCCTCAGGCCGCGAGTCCTGCTTCGTGAGCCGTGCTGCAGGCATGCGGTAGTGGAGATGCTGCTGTGCGGCCGAGGCGGGCTCCGTCATGCTCCCAGGGCTACAGGCGAGTGTTCCCGTGTGCAGTGTCCAAAGGAGGATGAGTGGCCAGGGAAACATTGCCCCCCACAGCTAACGACAGGCAATCAGGAATGTTTATTGCGAAGGGGAATTGAACCTAAAAGTCGAGATGCTTTACTCCAGCTATGCAGGGTGTTGGCGAGACCACATCTGGAGCCCTGCAGACAGTTTGTGTCTCGTTATGAAAGAAAGGATTAAAAGCACACACCCATCGCCCTGTAAACTCACCAGGTGTCGCTGCAGACATTTGAGACTCTTCAAATACTTCAGGCAGAACTCGCAGAGGTATAGAACGGGCAGGGGGGTCAGCTCCTGGGGGTAAGGCGAGAAGTACCAGGGTTTCAGGCGGTGCCGGCCCAGCTCGATGCATTCAATGTTCTTCATTCGCGTCACTATATCATCGTGGCTCCGGTCCGACACCAGGCTGCCCGTCATGCGGGGGGCCGAGGGGATACCATCCGAACTGTCCTGCGAGTCCTGTCAGAGAGGATTGGCATCAAGTGGGCAAGAGCAACACTCTTGTTACAAAGGCGGCCCCAGCGTGACTGGCTCCTCGAGACCCTCTCCTCAGGGAGCCGGTCCCAGGTTGACTGGCTCCTCTAGGGACCCCCCTCGCCCACCCCGAGGCAGGAGTTACTTTTGATTCTGTCGAGACAGTTAGAGGCGGGAGGCAGTTTAAAGGTTTTGTGATGTCATCAGTCAGCTTCCGTGGGGCCCTGGCATCACGGTGACATCATAAAAGGGCGACGGGGCGGGGAAGGGAGGCTCATTCAGTAACCGTGGGCCTTGTTTTACAGCACAGGATCAGGCCATTCGACCCATCCACTCTGTGCTGGTGATTCGGACTCACACCATCCCCCTTCATCTTCCCCCACCCCCGCAGAACTATATCCTCTATTTCTCTCTCCCTCATGTCTTTATCCAGTTTCCTCCTTAAACGTATCCGCGCAGTAACTCTGGGTGTGGGATACGGAGACCGGGACTGCGCGCAGTAACTCCCGAGTGTGGGATACGGAGTCCGGGACCTTGCGCAGTAACTCCGAGTGTGGGATACGGAGACCGGGATGGTGCGCAGTGACTCCGAGTTGGGTTACGGAGACCGGGACCGTGCGCAGTAACTCCGAGTGTGGGATACGGAGACCGGGATGGTGCGCAGTGACTCCGAGTTGGGATACGGAGACCGGGAATGTGCGCAGTGACTCCGAGTGTGGATACGGAGACCGGGATTTTGCGCAGTGACTCCGAGTGTGGGATACGGAGACCGGGATTGTGCGCAGTGACTCCGAGTGTGGGATACGGAGACCGGGACTGTGCGCAGTAACTCCGAGTGTGGGATACGGAGACCGGGACTGTGCGCAGTAACTCTGCGAGTGTGGGATACGGAGACCGGGACTGTGCGCAGTAACTCCGAGTGTGGGATACGGAGACCGGCACTGTACGCAGTAACTCCGAGTGTGGGATACGGAGACCGGGACTGAGCGCAGTAACTCCGAGTGTGGGATACGGAGACCGGGGACTGAGCGCAGTAACCCCGAGTGTGGGATACGGAGACCGGGAATGTGCGCAGTGACTCCGAGTGTGGGATACGGAGACTGGGACTGTGCGCAGTGACTCCGAGTGTGGGATACGGAGACCGGGAATGTGCGCAGTGACTCCGAGTGTGGGATACGGAGACCGGGACAGTGCGCAGTAACTCCCGAGTGTGTGATACGGAGACTGGGACTGTGCGCAGTAACTCCGAGTGTGGGATACGGAGACCGGGACTGTGCGCAGTAACTCCGAGTGTGGGATACGGAGACCGGGACTGTGCGCAGTAACTCCGAGTGTGGGATACGGAGACCGGGACTGTGCGCAGTGACTCCGAGTGTGGGATACGGAGACCGGGACTGTGCGCAGTAACTCCGAGTGTGGGATACGGAGACCGGGACTGTGCGCAGTAACTCCCGAGTGTGGGATACGGAGACCGGGACTGTGCGCAGTAACTCCGAGTGTGGGATACGGAGACCGGGACTGTGCTCAGTAACTCCGAGTGTGGGATACGGAGACCGGGACTGTGCGCAGTGACTCCGAGTGTGGGATACGGAGACCGGGACTGTGCGCAGTAACTCCGAGTGTGGGATACGGAGACCGGGACTGTGCGCAGTAACTCCGAGTGTGGGATACGGATACCGGGACTGTGCGCAGTAACTCCGAGTGTGGGATATGGAGACCGGGACTGTACGCGGTAACTCCGAGTGTGGGATATGGAGACCGGGACTGTGCGCAGTAACTCCGAGTGTGGGATACGGAGACCGGGACTGTGCGCAGTAACTCCGAGTGTGGGATACGGAGACCGGGACTGTGCGCAGTAACTCCGAGTGTGGGATACGGAGACCGGGACTGTGCGCAGTAACTCCGAGTGTGGGATACGGAGACCGGGACTGTGTGTCGTAACTCCGAGTCTGGGATAACGAGACCGGGACTGTGCGCAGTAACTCCGAGTGTGGGATACGGAGACCGGGACTGTACGCAGTAACTCCGAGTGTGGGATACGGAGACCGGGACTGTGTGTAGTAACTCCGAGTGTGGGATACGGAGACCGGGACTGTGCGCAGTAACTCCGAGTGTGGGATATGGAGACCGGGACTGTGCGCAGTAACTCCGAGTGTGGGATACGGAGACCGGGACTGTGCGCAGTAACTCCGAGTGTGGGATACGGAGACCAGGACTGTGCGCAGTAACTCCGAGTGTGGGATACGGAGACCGGGACTGTGTGTAGTAACTCCGAGTCTGGGATAACGAGACCGGGACTGTGCGCAGTAACTCCGAGTGTGGGATACGGAGACCGGGACTGTGCGCAGTAACTCCGAGTGTGGGATACGGAGACCGGGACTGAGCGCGGTGACTCCGGGGTGGGATACGGAGACCGGGGTGGGATACGGAGACGGGGACTGGGCGCAGTCACTCACCTCGTCAGTCCCCAGGCAGTTGGCCTTCCTCTTCCTCCCAGCCAGAGCCGGTATGGGTCGCCTCGCAGAACCATTCTGCTGCAAAGAGAGAGAAATGTGTGTTAAGTGGGAGCAGGGCTGCCCCCCCCCCCCCCCCCCTCCCCGGGGCTACACCTCCTCACTGCAGCACAGCACCCAGGCTGATGGAGCAGCGAGGACATCATTCATGGTCTGAGATGTGTCCAGACAGACGGAGGCTGCTGAGCCACATCCTCTTCCCCTGACCCCACCCGGCCAGAGATTCAGCAGTGACAGCGGGGAGTGTGAGGGAATACTCTCCACTCGCCTGGATGAGTGCGGCTCCCAACAACACTCGAGAAGCTCGACACCATCCAGGACAAAGCAGCCCCGCTTGATTGGCTCCCCTTCCACAAACATTCGCTCCCCCCCCACCCCCCGACGCACAGAGACAGCCGTGTGTCCCGTCTACAAGATGCACTGCAGCAACTCACCAAGGTTCCTCAGGCAGCACCTTCCAAACCCACGACCACCACCACCTAGAAGGACAAGAGCAGCAGATACCTGGGAACCCCCCCACCTGGAGGTTCCCCTCCGAGTCACTCACCACCCCGACTGGGAAATATATCGGCCGTCCCTTCACTGTCGCCGGGGCAACACCCTGGAACTCCCTCCCTGACAGCACAGTGGGTGTACCTACACCGCGGGGGACTGCAGCGGGTTCAAGATGGCGGCTCACCCACCACCTTCTCGAGGGGCAATTAGGAACGGGCAATAAATGCGGGGCCCGGCCCAGCGATATCCTGAGTGAGATTTTAGAACAACTTTCACCTGAGTGAGGTAAGAGGAACTGCCAGACAAGAATAGAGTGAGAGGGTGAGAAGAGGGAGGGAGGGAGAGGGAGAGACAGAGATAGAGACAGAGAGAGAGAGAGAATCAGACAGAGAGAGAGAGACAGAGAGAGAGAGAGAGACAGAGAGAGAGAGAGAAAGAGAGACAGAGTGACAGAGAGAGAGAGAGACAGACAGACAGAGAGAGAGAGAGAG
>NC_092738.1:16148305-16213305 GCF_047496885.1 Scyliorhinus torazame | reverse complement strand
ACACGCTCGCTGGCAACACGCTGGCAACACGCTCGCTGGCAACTCGCTCGCTGGCAACACGCTGGCTGGCCACACGCTGGCTGGCCACACGCTCGCTGGCCACACGCTCGCTGGCCACACGCTCGCTGGCCACACGCTCGCTGGCCACACGCTCGCTGGCCACACGCTCGCTGGCCACACGCTCGCTGGCAACTCGCTCGCTGGCAACACGCTGGCAACACGCTCGCTGGCAACACGCTCGCTGGCCACACGCTCGCTGGCAATATCCAACCTGGGGCCAACGTTTCATTCAAACAAATCTGACATTTCCACAGTTACGATGCGGGCTTATTGATGCATTTTTTTTGGTTTTAATAAAAAAAATCACAGGCAGGGGGAAGGCGAGTGGTACTGTCACTGGGCTCGTAATCCCGAGGTCCTGGCTCTGGGGGCACAGGTTCCACTCACGGCAGAACTGGAGGAATTCAAATCCAATTAATACATATTAATAAAAGGATCAGGAATGTAAAGCGAGGTTCAGTCATGGGGACGACGAAACGATCGCCCTCAAACCCCATGTTGTTCACTCGTATCCTCTTTCGGGAAGGGGTCCGAAATCGGCCGGCCTTACCCTGGTCTGGCCTCCACGGGACTCCAGACCCACGTAACAATGTGGACGACTCTAAACTGCCTCTGAAAAGGGCCGAGTGAGACCCTCTGTTCAAGGGGCAATTGGGGATGGCTGTTAAATCCTGGGGCTGGCCAGCGACCCTCTTAGCCCCAGGAGAGAGGAATAAAAAGGAAGGCAGCAGGTTGGGCTTCCTGTGTCTGGCAACGGGCTTGGGTCCGCAGGGGTTAATCCACGATGGAAGGAGCAGCGCCGAGCGCACCCCATCATCACCGACACGGATACTTCACAGCAACGGAGCAGCTGCTCACCGCCACTGGCCTGCGGGTCTCGAACTCTACAAGGGCCAAGATATGGAAATCTGGAACTCTTAATGCTCCCCCCCCCCCACAATAAAGGGACAGACTTGCTGGGGGGGGGGGGGGGGGAGACTGGGACTTTCGAACCTGAGATGGACAGATTTAGGTTGGACAAGGGATTGAGAGATAGGCAGCCAACAGGCGCCTCCTGTTCCTGTGTAACAGGCTCGAGGAGGGGGCTGAATGGGATCCTCCTGTTCCTGTGTAACAGGCTCGAGGAGGGGGCTGAATGGGCCTCCTGTTCCTGTGTAGCAGGCTCGAGGAGGGGGCTGAATGGGCCTCCTGTTCCTGTGTAGCAGGCTCGAGGAGGGGGCTGAATGGGATCCTCCTGTTCCTGTGTAACAGGCTCGAGGAGGGGGCTGAATGGGCCTCCTCCTGTTCCTGTGTAACAGCCTCGAGGAGGAGGGGGCTGAATGGGCCTCCTCCTGTACCTGTGTAACAGGCTCGAGGAGGGGGCTGAATGGGCCTCCTCCTGTTCCTGTGTAACAGACTCGAGGAGGGGGCGGAATGGGCCCCCTCCTGTTCCTGTGTAACAGGCTCGAGGAGGAGGGGGCTGAATGGGCCTCCTCCTGTTCCTATGTAACAGGCTCGAGGAGGGGGCTGAATGGGCCTCCCTCTGTTCCTGTGTAACAGGCTCGAGGAGGGGGCTGAATGGGCCTCCTCCTGTTCCTGTGTAACAGGCTCGAGGAGGGGGCTGAATGGGCCTCCTCCTGTTCCTGTGTAACAGGCTCGAGGAGGGGGCTGAATGGTCCTCCTCCTGTTCCTGTGTAACAGGCTCGAGGTGGGGGCTGAATGGGCCTCCTCCAGTTACTGTGGAACAGACTCGAGGAGGGGGCTGAATGGTTGAAAGGTGCCGTTTTCAGCCCGTCAGATACCAGACCAGGTCACAGAAAGGAAGAGGCTGGAGCAGGTATGAACTCTAATCATCGGCAATGCTGCAAAGCCGTTCCCCTCCCCCCCCCCACTCAGCGTGCATATCTGCTTGGTACACTAAACACCTACGTGTACGTCCGGCCAGCCTCACAGCAAAAGCGTCCATGTCTTCATTGATACACGGCCGGGGCGGGGCGGGGAGGGGCTATGTAAACAGGTCACGCTGCAATTGCACCCTCCCACCAATGGAGGTGCGGCAGCAGAATCACACAGTTACATCGGCAATTCCATGGCCCATGTGGGGAAACGGAAACACAGCTCGAGCGTGGCTGAGGGCGACACTGCAACGCCCAGTGGAGTCTGGCACCATACTTTGGAGTCACAGCAACATTTCACTCCCGCCAGGACACAAGACGCCAACCTGACTAGTTCATCCATTGACCATTTTAACTCAACAGTTAACAGTTAACTTCTACCCCCCCCCCCCTTGCTAACTACTCAGATGTGTGGGCTGCTTGTGCGAGGAGATCTCCTGTTACCCAGGGCTCAGCCGGCGAGTGTCCCGCCCCCTCCCGACGTGCCCGTGTGCGAGATGGGGGGGCGGGCAGCACTGAGCTCAGCTGCGATGCCCAGAACAGTCAGGTGGTTGTGTGGGCGAGATGCCCTGGGGTGGGTGGGCGGATGGGGGAAGGGGTGTATGAGAGTTGGCCACGCCGCACACCATCTGGATGGAAAGACATGGGGACGACATTTAAATGGCCGGGTCTCGTTGCGACGTACTGGGCAGCCGGTTTCAGACACCGGGGCGGGGGAGGGGACGGGCAGCCGGTTTCAGACACCGGGGCGGGGGAGGGGACGGGCAGCCGGTTTCAGACACCGGGGCGGGGGAGGGGGACGGGCAGCCGGTTTCAGACACCGGGGCGGGGGAGGGGACGGGCAGCCGGTTTCAGACACCGGGGCGGGGGAGGGGACGGGCAGCTGGTTTCAGACACCGGGGCGGGGGAGGGAACGGGCAGCCGGTTTCAGACACCGGGGCGGGGGAGGGGACGGGCAGCCGGTTACAGACACCGGGGCTGTGGAGGGGACGGGCAGCCGGTTTCAGACACCGGGGCGGGGGAGGGGACGGGCAGCCGGTTTCAGACACCGGGGCGGGGGAGGGGACGGGCAGCCGGTTTCAGACACCGGGGCGGGGGAGGGGTCGGGCAGCCGGTTTCAGACACCGGGGCGGTGGAGGGGTCGGGCAGCCGGTTTCAGGCACCGGGGCGGGAGTGGGGACGGGCAGCTGGTTTCAGACACCGGGGCGGGGGAGAGGACAGGCAGCCGGTTTCAGACACCGGGGCGGTGGAGGGGACGGGCAGCCGGTTTCAGACACCGGGGCGGGGGAGGGGACGGCAGCCGGTTTCAGGCACCGGGGCGGGGGAGGGGACGGCAGCCGGTTTCAGACACCGGGGCGGTGCAGGGGACGGGCAGCTGGTTTCAGACACCGGGGCGGTGGAGGGGAAGGGGACGGGCAGCCGGTTTCAGACACCGGGGCGGTGGAGGGGAAGGGGACGGGCAGCCGGTTTCAGACACCGGGGCGGTGGAGGGGACGGGCAGCCAGTTTCAGACACCGGGGCGGTGGAGGGGACGGGCAGCCGGTTTCAGACACCGGGGCGGGAGGGGGGACGGGCAGCCGGTTTCAGACACCAGGGCGGGGGAGGGGAGGGGACGGGCAGCCGGTTTCAGACACCGGGGCGGGGGAGGGGACGGGCAGCCGGTTTCAGACACCGGGGCGGTGGAGGGGACGGGGACGGGCAGCCGGTTTCAGACACCGGGGCGGTGGAGGGGAGGGGCAGCCGGTTTCAGACACCAGGGCAGGAGGGGGGACGGGCAGCCGGTTTCAGACACCGGGGCGGTGGAGGGGAGGGGCAGCCGGTTTCAGACACCGGGGCGGTGGAGGGGAGGGGGACGGGCAGCCGGTTTCAGACACCGGGGCGGTGGAGGGGAGGGGCAGCCGGTTTCAGGCAAAGGGGCGGGAGGGGGGACGGGCAGCCGGTTTCAGACACCGGGGCGGGAGTGGGGACGGGCAGCCGGTTTCAGACACCGGAGCGGTGGAGGGGACGGGCAGCCGGTTTCAGACACCGGGGCGGTGGAGGGGAGGGGCAGCCGGTTTCAGACACCGGGGCGGGGGAGGGGACGGCAGCCGGTTTCAGACACCGGGGAGGGGACGGGCAGCCGGTTTCAGACACCGGGGCGGTGGAGGGGAGGGGCAGCCGGTTTCAGACACCGGGGCGGTGGAGGGGAGGGGAGGGGCAGCATGTTTCAGACACCGGGGCGGGAGGGGGGACGGGCAGCCGGTTTCAGACACCAGGGCGGGGGAGGGGAGGGGACGGGCAGCCGGTTTCAGACACCGGGGCGGGGGAGGGGACGGGCAGCCGGTTTCAGACACCGGGGCGGGGGAGGGGACGGGCAGCCGTTTCAGACACCGGGGCGGTGGAGGGGACGGGCAGCCGGTTTCAGACACCAGGGCGGGAGGGGGGACGGGCAGCCGGTTTCAGACACCGGGGCGGTGGAGGGGAGGGGCAGCCGGTTTCAGACACCAGGGCAGGAGGGGGGACGGGCAGCCGGTTTCAGACACCGGGGCGGTGGAGGGGAGGGGCAGCCGGTTTCAGACACCGGGGCGGTGGAGGGGAGGGGGACGGGCAGCCGGTTTCAGACACCGGGGCGGTGGAGGGGAGGGGCAGCCGGTTTCAGGCAAAGGGGCGGGAGGGGGGACGGGCAGCCGGTTTCAGACACCGGGGCGGGAGTGGGGACGGGCAGCCGGTTTCAGACACCGGAGCGGTGGAGGGGTCGGGCAGCCGGTTTCAGACACCGGGGCGGTGGAGGGGAGGGGCAGCCGGTTTCAGACACCGGGGCGGGGGAGGGGACGGCAGCCGGTTTCAGACACCGGGGAGGGGACGGGCAGCCGGTTTCAGACACCGGGGCGGTGGAGGGGAGGGGCAGCCGGTTTCAGACACCGGGGCGGTGGAGGGGAGGGGAGGGGCAGCATGTTTCAGACACCGGGGCGGGAGGGGGGACGGGCAGCCGGTTTCAGACACCAGGGCGGGGGAGGGGAGGGGACGGGCAGCCGGTTTCAGACACCGGGGCGGGGGAGGGGACGGGCAGCCGGTTTCAGACACCGGGGCGGGGGAGGGGACGGGCAGCCGTTTCAGACACCGGGGCGGTGGAGGGGACGGGCAGCCGGTTTCAGACACCAGGGCGGGAGGGGGGACGGGCAGCCGGTTTCAGACACCGGGGCGGTGGAGGGGAGGGGGACGGGCAGCCGGTTTCAGACACCGGGGCGGTGGAGGGGAGGGGCAGCCGGTTTCAGACACCAGGGCAGGAGGGGGGACGGGCAGCCGGTTTCAGACACCGGGGCGGTGGAGGGGACGGGCAGCCGGTTTCAGGCACCAGTGCGGTGGAGGGGAGGGGGAAGGGCAGCCGGTTTCAGACACCGGGGCGGTGGAGGGGAGGGGCAGCCGGTTTCAGACACCGGGGCGGTGGAGGGGAGGGGCAGCCGGTTTCAGGCAAAGGGGCGGGAGGGGGGACGGGCAGCCGGTTTCAGACACCGGGGCGGGAGTGGGGACGGGCAGCCGGTTTCAGACACCGGAGCGGTGGAGGGGACGGGCAGCCGGTTTCAGACACCGGGGCGGTGGAGGGGACGGGCAGCCGGTTTCAGACACCGGGGCGGTGGAGGGGAGGGGCAGCCGGTTTCAGACACCGGAGCGGGGAGGGGACGGGCGGCCGGTTTCAGACACCGGGGCGGGGGAGGGGAGGGGTCGTGCAGCCGGTTTCAGACACCGGGGCGGGGGAGGGGAGGGGCAGCCGGTTTCAGACACCGGGGCGGGGGCAGCCGGTCTCAGACACCGGGGCGGTGGAGGGGACGGGCAGCCTGTTTCAGGCACCGGGGCGGGAGTGGGGACGGGCAGCCGGTTTCAGACACCGGGGCGGGGGAGGGGACGGGCAGCCGGTTTCAGACACCGGGGCGGTGGAGGGGAGGGGACGGGAAGCCGGTTTCGGACACCGGGGCGGGGGAGAGGACAGGCAGCCGGTTTCAGACACCGGGGCGGTGGAGGGGAGGGGGACGGGCAGCCGGTTTCAGACACCGGGGCGGTGGAGGGGAGGGGACAGGAAGCCGGTTTCGGACATCGGGGCGGGGGAGAGGACAGGCAGCCGGTTTCAGACACCGGGGCGGTGGAGGGGAGGGGCAGCCGGTTTCAGACACCGGGGCGGGAGGGGGGACGGGCAGCCGGTTTCAGACACCAGGGCGGGGGAGGGGAGGGGACGGGGAGCCTGTTTCAGACACCGGGGCGGGGGAGGGGACGGGCAGCCGTTTCAGACACCAAGGCGGTGGAGGGGACGGGGAGCCGGTTTCAGACACCGGGGCGGTGGAGGGGAGGGGGACGGGCAGCCGGTTTCAGACACCGGGGCGGTGGAGGGGAGGGGCAGCCGGTTTCAGACACCAGGGCAGGAGGGGGGACGGGCAGCCGGTTTCAGACACCGGGGCGGTGGAGGGGACGGGCAGCCGGTTTCAGACACCGGGGCGGTGGAGTGGAGGGGAGGGGCAGCCGGTTTCAGACACCGGGGCGGTGGAGGGGAGGGGGACGGGCAGCCGGTTTCAGACACCGGGGCGGTGGAGGGGAGGGGCAGCCGGTTTCAGGCAAAGGGGCGGGAGGGGGGACGGGCAGCCGGTTTCAGACACCGGGGCGGGAGTGGGGACGGGCAGCCGGTTTCAGACACCGGAGCGGTGGAGGGGACGGGCAGCCGGTTTCAGACACCGGGGCGGTGGAGGGGACGGGCAGCCGGTTTCAGACACCGGGGCGGTGGAGGGGAGGGGCAGCCGGTTTCAGACACCGGGGCAGGGGAGGGGACGTCAGCCGGTTTCAGACACCGGGGAGGGGACGGGCAGCCGGTTTCAGACACCGGGGCGGGAGTGGGGACGGGCAGCCGGTTTCAGACACCGGGGCGGTGGAGGGGAGGGGGACGGGCAGCCGGTTTCAGACACCGGGGCGGTGGAGGGGAGGGGAGGGGCAGCCGGTTTCAGACACCGGGGCGGGAGGGGGGACGGGCAGCCGGTTTCAGACACCGGGGCGGGGGAGGGGACGGGCAGCCGTTTCAGACACCGGGGCGGTGGAGGGGACGGGCAGCCGGTTTCAGACACCAGGGCGGGAGGGGGGACGGGCAGCCGGTTTCAGACACCGGGGCGGTGGAGGGGAGGGGGACGGGCAGCCGGTTTCAGACATCGGGGCGGTGGAGGGGAGGGGCAGCCGGTTTCAGAAACCAGGGCAGGAGGGGGGACGGGCAGCCGGTTTCAGACACCGGGGCGGTGGAGGGGACGGGCAGCCGGTTTCAGACACCAGGGCGGTGGAGGGGAGGGGGACGGGCAGCCGGTTTCAGACACCGGGGCGGTGGAGGGGAGGGGCAGCCGGTTTCAGGCAAAGGGGCGGGAGGGGGGACGGGCAGCCGGTTTCAGACACCGGGGCGGGAGTGGGGACGGGCAGCCGGTTTCAGACACCGGAGCGGTGGAGGGGACGGGCAGCCGGTTTCAGACACCGGGGCGGTGAAGGGGACGGGCAGCCGGTTTCAGACACCGGGGCGGTGGAGGGGAGGGGCAGCCGGTTTCAGACACCGAAGCGGGGAGGGGACGGGCGGCCGGTTTCAGACACCGGGGCGGGGGAGGGGAGGGGTCGGGCAGCCGGTTTCAGACACCGGGGCGGGGGAGGGGAGGGGCAGCCGGTTTCAGACACCGGGGCGGGGGCAGCCGGTTTCAGACACCGGGGCGGTGGAGGGGACGGGCAGCCGGTTTCAGGCACCGGGGCGGGAGTGGGGACGGGCAGCCGGTTTCAGACACCGGGGCGGGGGAGGGGACGGGCAGCCGGTTTCAGACACCGGGGCGGTGGAGGGGAGGGGACGGGAAGCCGGTTTCGGACACCGGGGCGGGGGAGAGGACAGGCAGCCGGTTTCAGACACCGGGGCGGTGGAGGGGAGGGGGACGGGCAGCCGGTTTCAGACACCGGGGCGGTGGAGGGGACGGGACGGGAAGCCGGTTTCGGACACCGGGGCGGGGGAGAGGACAGGCAGCTGGTTTCAGACACCGGGGCGGTGGAGGGGAGGGGGACAGGCAGCCGGTTTCAGACACCGGGGCGGGGGAGGGGACGGGCAGCCGGTTTCAGACACCGGGGCGGTGGAGGGGAGGGGGACGGGCAGCCGGTTTCAGACACCGGGGCGGTGGAGGGGAGGGGCAGCCGGTTTCAGGCAAAGGGGCGGGAGGGGGGACGGGCAGCCGGTTTCAGACACCGGGGCGGTGGAGGGGACGGGCAGCCGGTTTCAGACACCGGGGCGGTGAAGGGGACGGGCAGCCGGTTTCAGACACCGGGGCGGTGGAGGGGAGGGGCAGCCGGTTTCAGACACCGGAGCGGGGAGGGGACGGGCGGCCGGTTTCAGACACCGGGGCGGGGGAGGGGAGGGGTCGGGCAGCCGGTTTCAGACACCGGGGCGGGGGAGGGGAGGGGCAGCCGGTTTCAGACACCGGGGCGGGGGCAGCCGGTTTCAGACACCGGGGCGGTGGAGGGGACGGGCAGCCGGTTTCAGGCACCGGGGCGGGAGTGGGGACGGGCAGCCGGTTTCAGACACCGGGGCGGGGGAGGGGACGGGCAGCCGGTTTCAGACACCGGGGCGGTGGAGGGGAGGGGACGGGAAGCCGGTTTCGGACACCGGGGCGGGGGAGAGGACAGGCAGCCGGTTTCAGACACCGGGGCGGTGGAGGGGAGGGGGACGGGCAGCCGGTTTCAGACACCGGGGCGGTGGAGGGGAGGGGACGGGAAGCCGGTTTCGGACACCGGGGCGGGGGAGAGGACAGGCAGCCGGTTTCAGACACCGGGGCGGTGGAGGGGAGGGGGACAGGCAGCCGGTTTCAGACACCGGGGCGGGGGAGGGGACGGGCAGCCGGTTTCAGACACCGGGGCGGTGGAGGGGAGGGGGACGGGCAGCCGGTTTCAGACACCGGGGCGGTGGAGGGGAGGGGCAGCCGGTTTCAGGCAAAGGGGCGGGAGGGGGGACGGGCAGCCGGTTTCAGACACCGGGGCGGTGGAGGGGACGGGCAGCCGGTTTCAGACACCGGGGCGGTGGAGGGGACGGGCAGCCGGTTTCAGACACGGGGGCGGTGGAGGGGAGGGGCAGCCGGTTTCAGACACCGGAGCGGGGAGGGGACGGGCGGCCGGTTTCAGACACCGGGGCGGGGGAGGGGAGGGGTCGGGCAGCCGGTTTCAGACACCGGGGCGGGGAGGGGAGGGGCAGCCGGTTTCAGACACCGGGGCGGGGGCAGCCGGTTTCAGACACCGGGGCGGTGGAGGGGACGGGCAGCCGGTTTCAGACACCGGGGCGGTGGAGGGGACGGGCAGCCGGTTTCAGACACCGGGGCGGTGGAGGGGAGGGGACGGGAAGCCGGTTTCAGACACCGGGGCGGGAGGGGGGGCGGGCAGCCGGTTTCAGACACCGGGGCGGTGGAGGGGACGGGCAGCCGGTTTCAGGCACCGGGGCGGGAGTGGGGACGGGCAGCCGGTTTCAGACACCGGGGCGGGGGAGGGGACGGGCAGCCGGTTTCAGACACCGGGGCGGTGGAGGGGAGGGGACGGGAAGCCGGTTTCGGACACCGGGGCGGGGGAGAGGACAGGCAGCCGGTTTCAGACACCGGGGCGGTGGAGGGGAGGGGGACGGGCAGCCGGTTTCAGACACCGGGGCGGGGGAGGGGACGGCAGCCGGTTTCAGACACTGGGGCGGTGGAGGGGACGGGCAGCCGGTTTCAGACACCTGGGCGGTGCAGGGGACGGGAAGCCAGTTTCAGACACCGGGGCGGTGGAGGGGACGGGCAGCCGGTTTCAGACACCGGGGCGGTGGAGGGGACGGGCAGCCGGTTTCAGACACCGGGGCGGGAGGGGGGACGGGCAGCCGGTTTCAGACACCGAGGCAGGGGAGGGGACGGGCAGCCGGTTTCAGACACCGGGGCGGGGGAGGGGACGGGCAGCCGGTATCAGACACCGGGGCGGGGGAGGGGACGGGCAGCCGGTTTCAGACACCGGGGCGGTGGAGGGGACGGGCAGCCGGTTTCAGACACCGGGGCGGGAGGGGGGACGGGCAGCCGGTTTCAGACACCGGGGCGGTGAAGGGGAGGGGGACGGGCAGCCGGTTTCAGACAACGGGGCGGTGGAGGGGAGGGGAAGCCGGTTTCAGACACCGGGGCGGGAGGGGGGACGGGCAACCGGTTTCAGACAGCGGAGCGGGGGAGGGGACGGGCAGCCGGTTTCAGACACCGGGGCGGGGGAGGGGACGGGCAGCCGGTATCAGACACCGGGGCGGGGGAGGGGACGGGCTGCCGGTTTCAGACACCGGGGCGGTGGAGGGGACGGGCAGCCGGTTTCAGACACCGGGGCGGTGGAGGGGACGGCAGCCGGTTTCAAACACCGGGGCGGTGGAGGGGACGGGCAGCCAGTTTCAGACACCGGGGGGTGGAGGGGACGGGCAGCCGGTTTCAGACACCCGGGCGGTGGAGGGGACGGGCGGCCGGTTTCAGACACCGGGGCGGGGGAGGGGAGGGGACGGGCAGCCGGTTTCAGACACCGGGGCGGGGGAGGGGAGGGGCAGCCGGTTTCAGACACCAGGGCGGGGGAGGGGAGGGGGACGGGCAGCCGGTTTCGGACACCGGGGCGGGGGAGAGGACAGGCAGCCGGTTTCAGACACCGGGGCGGTGGAGGGGACGGGCAGCCGGTTTCAGACACCGGGGCGGGGGAGGGGACGGCAGCCGGTTTCAGGCACCGGGGCGGGGGAGGGGACGGCAGCCGGTTTCAGACACCGGGGCGGTGCAGGGGACGGGCAGCTGGTTTCAGACACCGGGGCGGTGGAGGGGAAGGGGACGGGCAGCCGGTTTCAGACACCGGGGCGGTGGAGGGGAGGGGCAGCCGGTTTCAGACACCGGGGCGGGGGAGGGGACGGCGGCCGGTTTCAGACACCGGGGAGGGGACGGGCAGCCGGTTTCAGACACGGGGGCGGGGGAGGGGACGGGCTGCCGGTTTCAGACACCGGGGTGGTGGAGGGGACGGGCAGCCGGTTTCAGACACCGGGGCGGTGGAGGGGACGGGCAGCCAGTTTCAGACACCGGGGCGGTGGAGGGGACGGGCAGCCGGTTTCAGACACCGGGGCGGTGGAGGGGAGGGGCAGCCGGTTTCAGACACCGGGGCGGGAGGGGGGACGGGCAGCCGGTTTCAGACACCAGGGCGGGGGAGGGGAGGGGACGGGCAGCCGGTTTCAGACACCGGGGCGGGGGAGGGGACGGGCAGCCGTTTCAGACACCGGGGCGGTGGAGGGGACGGGCAGCCGGTTTCAGACACCAGGGCGGGAGGGGGGACGGGCAGCCGGTTTCAGACACCGGGGCGGTGGAGGGGAGGGGGACGGGCAGCCGGTTTCAGACACCGGGGCGGTGGAGGGGACGGGCAGCCGGTTTCAGACACCGGGGCGGTGGAGGGGAGGGGGACGGGCAGCCGGTTTCAGACACCGGGGCGGTGGAGGGGAGGGGCAGCCGGTTTCAGGCAAAGGGGCGGGAGGGGGGACGGGCAGCCGGTTTCAGACACCGGGGCGGGAGTGGGGACGGGCTGCCGGTTTCAGACACCGGGGCGGTGGAGGGGACGGGCGGCCGGTTTCAGACACCGGGGCGGGGGAGGGGAGGGGTCGGGCAGCCGGTTTCAGACACCGGGGCGGGGAGGGGAGGGGCAGCCGGTTTCAGACACCGGGGCGGGGGCAGCCGGTTTCAGACACCGGGGCGGTGGAGGGGACGGGCAGCCGGTTTCAGACACCGGGGCGGTGGAGGGGACGGGCAGCCGGTTTCAGGCACCGGGGCGGGAGTGGGGACGGGCAGCCGGTTTCAGACACCGGGGCGGGGGAGGGGACGGGCAGCCGGTTTCAGACACCGGGGCGGTGGAGGGGAGGGGACGGGAAGCCGGTTTCGGACACCGGGGCGGGGGAGAGGACAGGCAGCCGGTTTCAGACACCGGGGCGGTGGAGGGGAGGGGGACAGTTAGCCGGTTTCAGACACCGGGGGCGGGGGAGGGACGGGCAGCCGGTTTCAGACACCGGGGCGGTGGAGGGGAGGGGGACGGGCAGCCGGTTTCAGACACCGGGGCGGTGGAGGGGAGGGGCAGCCGGTTTCAGGCAAAGGGGCGGGAGGGGGGACGGGCAGCCGGTTTCAGACACCGGGGCGGGAGTGGGGACGGGCAGC
Source organism: Scyliorhinus torazame (assembly GCF_047496885.1). Lineage (NCBI taxonomy): Eukaryota > Metazoa > Chordata > Chondrichthyes > Carcharhiniformes > Scyliorhinidae > Scyliorhinus > Scyliorhinus torazame. The sequence continues at coordinate 16,201,181 of NC_092738.1, read as the reverse complement.
CGGTTTCAGACACCGGAGCGGTGGAGGGGAGGGGGACGGGCAGCCGGTTTCAGACACCGGGGCGGTGGAGGGGACGGGCAGCCGGTTTCAGACACCGGGGCGGTGGAGGGGAGGGGTCGGGCAGCCGGTTTCAGACACCGGGGCGGGGAGGGGAGGGGCAGCCGGTTTCAGACACCGGGGCGGTGGAGGGGATGGGCAGCCGGTTTCAGACACCGGGGCGGTGGAGGGGACGGGCAGCCGGTTTCAGCACCGGGGCGGGAGTGGGGACGGGCAGCCGGTTTCAGACACCGGGGCGGGGGAGGGGACGGGCAGCCGGTTTCAGACACCGGGGCGGTGGAGGGGAGGGACGGGAAGCCGGTTTCGGACACCGGGGCGGGGGAGAGGACAGGCAGCCGGTTTCAGACACCGGGGCGGTGGAGGGGAGGGGGACGGGCAGCCGGTTTCAGACACCGGAGCGGGGGAGGGGACGGCAGCCGGTTTCAGACACTGGGGCGGTGGAGGGGACGGGCAGCCGGTTTCAGACACCGGGGCGGTGCAGGGGACGGGAAGCCAGTTTCAGACACCGGGGCGGTGGAGGGGACGGGCAGCCGTTTCAGACACCGGGGCGGTGGAGGGGACGGGCAGCCGGTTTCAGACACCGGGGCGGGAGGGGGGACGGGCAGCCGGTTTCAGACACCGAGGCAGGGGAGGGGAGGGGACGGGCAGCCGGTTTCAGACACCGGGGCGGGGGAGGGGACGGGCAGCCGGTATCAGACACCGGGGCGGGGGAGGGGACGGGCAGCCGGTTTCAGACACCGGGGCGGTGGAGGGGACGGGCAGCCGGTTTCAGACACCGGGGCGGGAGGGGGGACGGGCAGCCGGTTTCAGACACCGGGGCGGTGAAGGGGAAGGGGACGGGCAGCCGGTTTCAGACACCGGGGCGGTGGAGGGGAGGGGAAGCCGGTTTCAGACACCGGGGCGGGAGGGGGGACGGGCAACCGGTTTCAGACAGCGGAGCGGGGGAGGGGACGGGCAGCCGGTTTCAGACACCGGGGCGGGGAGGGGACGGGCAGCCGGTATCAGACACCGGGGCGGGGGAGGGGACGGGCAGCCGGTTTCAGACACCGGGGCGGTGGAGGGGACGGGCAGCCGGTTTCAGACACCGGGGCGGGAGGGGGGACGGGAAGCCGGTTTCAGACACCGGGGCGGTGGAGGGGAGGGGCAGCCGGTTTCAGACACCGGGGCGGGAGGGGGGACGGGCAGCCGGTTTCAGACAGCGGGGCGGAGGAGGGACGGGCAGCCGGTTTCGGACACCGGGGCGGGAGTGGGGACGGCAGCCGGTTTCAAACCCGGGGCGGTGGAGGGGACGGGCAGCCAGTTTCAGACACCGGGGGGTGGAGGGGACGGGCAGCCGGTTTCAGACACCCGGGCGGTGGAGGGGACGGGCGGCCGGTTTCAGACACCGGGGCGGGGAGGGGAGGGGCAGCCGGTTTCAGACACCGGGGCGGTGGAGGAGACGGGCAGCCGGTTTCAGACATCGGGGCGGTGGAGGGACGGGCAGCCGGTTTCAGACACCGGGGCGGTGGAGGGGACGGGCAGCCGGTTTCAGGCACCGGGGTGGGAGTGGGGACGGGCAGCCGGTTTCAGACACTGGGGCGGGGGAGGGGACGGGCAGCCGGTTTCAGACACCGGGGCGGTGGAGGGGACGGGCAGCCGGTTTCGGACACCGGGGCGGGGGAGATGACCGGCAGCCGGTTTCAGACACCGGGCGGTGGAGGGGACGGGCAGCCGGTTTCAGACACCGAGGCGGGGGAGGGGACGGCAGCCGGTTTCAGACATCGGGGCGGTGGAGGGGACGGGCAGCCGGTTTCAGACACTGGGGCGGTGCAGGGGACGGGCAGCCGGTTTCAGACACCGGGGCGGTGGAGGGGAGGGGGACGGGCAGCCGGTTTCAGACACCGGGGCGGTGGAGGGGACGGGCAGCCGGTTTCGGACACCGGGGCGGGGGAGAGGACAGGCAGCCGGTTTCAGACACCGGGGCGGTGGAGGGGACGGGCAGCCGGTTTCAGACACCGAGGCGGGGGAGGGGACGGCAGCCGGTTTCAGACACCGGGGCGGTGGATGGGACGGGCAGCCGGTTTCAGACACCGGGGCGGTGGAGGGGACGAGCAGCCGGTTTCAGACACCGGGGCGGTGATGGGGACGGGCAGCCGGTTTCAGACACCGGGGCGGTGGAGGGGAGGGGCAGCCGGTTTCAGACACCGGGGCGGGAGGGGGGACGCGCATCCGGTTTCAGACACCGGGGCGGGGAGGGGAGGGGTCGGGCAGCCGGTTTCAGACACCGGGGCGGGTTGAGGGGACGGGCAGCCGGTTTCAGGCACCGGGGCGGGAGTGGGGACGGGCTGCTGGTCTCGGACACCGGGGCGGGGAAGAGGGCAGGCAGCCGGTTTCAGACACCGGGACGGTGGAGGGGACGGGCAGCCGGTTTCAGACACCGGGGCGGTGGAGGGGACGGGCAGCCGGTTTCACACACCCGGGCGGTGGAGGGGACGGGCAGCCGGTTTTAGACACCGGGGCGGGGGAGGGGACGGGCAGCCGGTTTCAGACACCGGGGCGGTGGAGGGGAGGGGCAGCCGGTTTCAGACACCGGAGCGCGGAGGGGACGGGCGGCCGGTTTCAGACACCGGGGCGGGGGAGGGGAGGGGTCGGGCAGCCGGTTTCAGACACCGGGGCGGGGAGGGGAGGGGCAGCCGGTTTCAGACACCGGGGCGGGGGCAGCCGGTTTCAGACACCGGGGCGGTGGAGGGACGGGCAGCCGGTTTCAGACACCGGGGCGGTGGAGGGGACGGGCAGCCGGTTTCAGGCACCGGGGCGGGAGTGGGGACGGGCAGCCGGTTTCAGACACCGGGGCGGGGGAGGGGACGGGCAGCCGGTTTCAGACACCGGGGCGGTGGAGGGGAGGGGACGGGAAGCCGGTTTCGGACACCGGGGCGGGGGAGAGGACAGGCAGCCGGTTTCAGACACCGGGGCGGTGGAGGGGACGGGCAGCCGGTTCAGACACCGAGGCGGGGGAGGGGACGGCAGCCGGTTTCAGACACCGGGGCGGTGGATGGGACGGGCAGCCGGTTTCAGACACCGGGGCGGTGGAGGGGACGAGCAGCCGGTTTCAGACACCGGGGCGGTGATGGGGACGGGCAGCCGGTTTCAGACACCGGGGCGGTGGAGGGGAGGGGCAGCCGGTTTCAGACACCGGGGCGGGAGGGGGGACGCGCATCCGGTTTCAGACACCGGGGCGGGGAGGGGAGGGGTCGGGCAGCCGGTTTCAGACACCGGGGCGGGTTGAGGGGACGGGCAGCCGGTTTCAGGCACCGGGGCGGGAGTGGGGACGGGCTGCTGGTCTCGGACACCGGGGCGGGGGAAGAGGGCAGGCAGCCGGTTTCAGACACCGGGACGGTGGAGGGGACGGGCAGCCGGTTTCAGACACCGGGGCGGTGGAGGGGACGGGCAGCCGGTTTCAGACACCCGGGCGGTGGAGGGGACGGGCAGCCGGTTTTAGACACCGGGGCGGGGGAGGGGACGGGCAGCCGGTTTCAGACACCGGGGCGGTGGAGGGGAGGGGCAGCCGGTTTCAGACACCGGAGCGCGGAGGGGACGGGCGGCCGGTTTCAGACACCGGGGCGGGGGAGGGGAGGGGTCGGGCAGCCGGTTTCAGACACCGGGGCGGGGAGGGGAGGGGCAACCGGTTTCAGACACCGGGGCGGGGGCAGCCGTTTCAGACACCGGGGCGGTGGAGGGGACGGGCAGCCGGTTTCAGACACCGGGGCGGTGGAGGGGACGGGCAGCCGGTTTCAGGCACCGGGGCGGGAGTGGGGACGGGCAGCCGGTTTCAGACACCGGGGCGGGGGAGGGGACGGGCAGCCGGTTTCAGACACCGGGGCGGTGGAGGGGAGGGGACGGGAAGCCGGTTTCGGACACCGGGGCGGGGGAGAGGACAGGCAGCCGGTTTCAGACACCGGGGCGGTGGAGGGGAGGGGGACAGTTAGCCGGTTTCAGACACCGGGGCGGGGGAGGGGACGGGCAGCCGGTTTCAGACACCGGGGCGGTGGAGGGGAGGGGGACGGGCAGCCGGTTTCAGACACCGGGGCGGTGGAGGGGAGGGGCAGCCGGTTTCAGGCAAAGGGGCGGGAGGGGGGACGGGCAGCCGGTTTCAGACACCGGGGCGGGAGTGGGGACGGGCAGCCGGTTTCAGACACCGGAGCGGTGGAGGGGAGGGGGACGGGCAGCCGGTTTCAGACACCGGGGCGGTGGAGGGGACGGGCAGCCGGTTTCAGACACCGGGGCGGTGGAGGGGAGGGGTCGGGCAGCCGGTTTCAGACACCGGGGCGGGGGAGGGGAGGGGCAGCCGGTTTCAGACACCGGGGCGGTGGAGGGGATGGGCAGCCGGTTTCAGACACCGGGGCGGTGGAGGGGACGGGCAGCCGGTTTCAGGCACCGGGGCGGGAGTGGGGACGGGCAGCCGGTTTCAGACACCGGGGCGGGGGGAGGGGACGGGCAGCCGGTTTCAGACACCGGGGCGGTGGAGGGGAGGGGACGGGAAGCCGGTTTCGGACACCGGGGCGGGGGAGAGGACAGGCAGCCGGTTTCAGACACCGGGGCGGTGGAGGGGAGGGGGACGGGCAGCCGGTTTCAGACACCGGAGCGGGGGAGGGGACGGCAGCCGGTTTCAGACACTGGGGCGGTGGAGGGGACGGGCAGCCGGTTTCAGACACCGGGGCGGTGCAGGGGACGGGAAGCCAGTTTCAGACACCGGGGCGGTGGAGGGGACGGGCAGCCGGTTTCAGACACCGGGGCGGTGGAGGGGACGGGCAGCCGTTTCAGACACCGGGGCGGGAGGGGGGACGGGCAACCGGTTTCAGACAGCGGAGCGGGGGAGGGGACGGGCAGCCGGTTTCAGACACCGGGGCGGGGGAGGGGACGGGCAGCCGGTATCAGACACCGGGGCGGGGGAGGGGACGGGCAGCCGGTTTCAGACACCGGGCGGTGGAGGGGACGGGCAGCCGGTTTCAGACACCGGGGCGGGAGGGGGGACGGGCAGCCGGTTTCAGACACCGGGGCGGGGGAGGGGACGGGCAGCCGGTATCAGACACCGGGGCGGGGGAGGGGACGGGCAGCCGGTTTCAGACACCGGGGCGGTTGAGGGGACGGGCAGCCGGTTTCAGACACCGGGGCGGGAGGGGGGACGGGCAGCCGGTTTCAGACACCGGGGCGGTGGAGGGGAGGGGCAGCCGGTTTCAGACACCGGGGCGGGAGGGGGGACGGGCAGCCGGTTTCAGACAGCGGGGCGGAGGAGGGGACGGGCAGCCGGTTTCGGACACCGGGGCGGGAGTGGGGACGGCAGCCGGTTTCAAACACCGGGGCGGTGGAGGGGACGGGCAGCCAGTTTCAGACACCGGGGGGTGGAGGGGACGGGCAGCCGGTTTCAGACACCCGGGCGGTGGAGGGGACGGGCGGCCGGTTTCAGACACCGGGGCGGGGAGGGGAGGGGACGGGCAGCCGGTTTCAGACACCGGGGCGGGGGAGGGGAGGGGCAGCCGGTTTCAGACACCGGGGCGGGGGAGGGGACGGGCAGCCGGTTTCAGACACCGGGGCGGTGGAGGAGACGGGCAGCCGGTTTCAGACATCGGGGCGGTGGAGGGGACGGGCAGCCGGTTTCAGACACCGGGGCGGTGGAGGGGACGGGCAGCCGTTTCAGGCACCCGGTTGGGAGTGGGGACGGGCAGCCGGTTTCAGACACTGCGGCGGGGGAGGGGACGGGCAGCCGGTTTCAGACACCGGGGCGGTGGAGGGGACGGGCAGCCGGTTTCGGACACCGGGGCGGGGGAGATGACCGGCAGCCGGTTTCAGACACCGGGGCGGTGGAGGGGACGGGCAGCCGGTTTCAGACACCGAGGCGGGGGAGGGGACGGCAGCCGGTTTCAGACATCGGGGCGGTGGAGGGGACGGGCAGCCGGTTTCAGACACTGGGGCGGTGCAGGGGACGGGCAGCCGGTTTCAGACACCGGGGCGGTGGAGGGGAGGGGGACGGGCAGCCGGTTTCAGACACCGGGGCGGTGGAGGGGACGGGCAGCCGGTTTCGGACACCGGGGCGGGGGAGAGGACAGGCAGCCGGTTTCAGACACCGGGGCGGTGGAGGGGACGGGCAGCCGGTTTCAGACACCGAGGCGGGGGAGGGGACGGGCAGCCGGTTTCAGACACCGGGGCGGTGGATGGGACGGGCAGCCGGTTTCAGACACCGGGGCGGTGGAGGGGACGAGCAGCCGGTTTCAGACACCGGGGCGGTGATGGGGACGGGCAGCCGGTTTCAGACACCGGGGCGGTGGAGGGGAGGGGCAGCCGGTTTCAGACACCGGGGCGGGAGGGCGGACGCGCATCCGGTTTCAGACACCGGGGCGGGGAGGGGAGGGGTCGGGCAGCCGGTTTCAGACACCGGGGCGGGTTGAGGGGACGGGCAGCCGGTTTCAGGCACCGGGGCGGGAGTGGGGACGGGCTGCCGGTCTCGGACACCGGGGCGGGGGAAGAGGGCAGGCAGCCGGTTTCAGACACCGGGACGGTGGAGGGGACGGGCAGCCGGTTTCAGACACCGGGGCGGTGGAGGGGACGGGCAGCCGGTTTCAGACACCCGGGCGGTGGAGGGGACGGGCAGCCGGTTTTAGACACCGGGGCGGGGGAGGGGACGGGCGGCCGGTTTCAGACACCGGGGCGGGGGAGGGGAGTGGACGGGCAGCCGGTTTCAGACACGGGGGCGGGGGAGGGGAGGGGGCAGCCGGTTTCAGACACCGGGGCGGGGGAGGGGACGGTGAGCCGGTTTCAGACACCGGGGCGGGGGAGGGGGAGGGTAGCCGGTTTCAGACACCGGGGCGGTGGAGGAGACGGGCAGCCGGTTTCAGACAGCGGGGCGGTGGAGGGGACGGGCAGCCGGTTTCAGACACCGAGGCGGTGGAGGGGACGGGCAGCCGGTTTCAGACACCGGGGCGGTGGAGGGGACGGGCAGCCGGTTTCAGACACCGGGGCGGTGGAGGGGACGGGCAGCCGGTTTCAGACACCGGGGCGGTGGAGGGGAGGGGCAGCCGGTTTCAGACACCGGGGCGGGAGGGGGGACGGGCAGCCGGTTTCGGACACCAGGGCGGGGGAGGGGAGGGGACGGGCAGCCGGTTTCAGACACCGGGGCGGGGGAGGGGATGGGCAGCCGGTTTCAGACACCGGTGCGGTGGAGGGGACGGGCAGCCGGTTTCAGACACCGGGGCGGGAGGGGGGACGGGCAGCCGGTTTCAGACACCGGGGCGGTGAAGGGGAGGGGGACGGGCAGCCGGTTTCAGACAACGGGGCGGTGGAGGGGAGGGGGACGGGCAGCCGGTTTCAGACACCGGGGCGGTGGAGGGGACGGGCAGCCGGTTTCAGACACCGGGGCGGGAGGGGGAACGGGCAGCCGGTTTCAGACACCGGGGCGGGGAGGGGACGGCAGCCGGTTTCAGACACCGGGGCGGGAGTGGGGACGGGCAGCCGGTTTCAGACACCGGGGCGGTGGAGGGGAGGGGCAGCCGGTTTCAGACACCGGGGCGGGGGAGGGGGATGGGCAGCCGGTTTCAGACACCGGGGCGGGGGAGGGGGATGGGCAGCCGGTTTCAGACACCGGGGCGGTGGAGGGGAGGGGCAGCCGGTTTCAGACACCGGGGCAGGAGGGGGGACGGCAGCCGGTTTCAGACACCGGGGCGGGGGATGGGAGGGGACGGGCAGCCGGTTTCAGACACCGGGGCGGTGGAGGGGAGGGGCAGCCGGTTTCAGACACCGGGGCGGGAGGGGGGAAGGTGCAGCCGGTTTCAGACACCGGGGCGGTGGAGGGGAGGGGGACGGGCAGCCGGTTTCAGACACCGGGTCGGGGGAGGGGATGGGCAGCCGGTTTCAGACACCGGGGCGGGAGTGGGGACGGGCAGCCGGTTTCAGACACCGGGGCGGTGGAGGGGACGGGCAGCCGGTTTCAGACACCGGGGCGGTGGAGGGGAGGGGCAGCTGGTTTCAGACACCGGGGCGGGGAAGGGGACGGGCGGCCGGTTTCAGACACCGAGGCGGGGGAGGGGAGGGGATGGGCAGTCGGTTTCAGACACCGGGGCGGGGGAGGGGACGGGCAGCCGGTTTCAGACACAGGGGCGGGGGAGGCGACGGGCAGCCGGTTTCAGACACCGGGGCGGGGGAGGGGACGGGCAGCTGGTTTCAGACACCGGGGCGGTGGAGGGGACGGGCAGTCGGTTTCAGGCACCGGGGCGGGAGTGGGGACGGGCAGCAGGTTTCAGACACCAGGGCGGGGGAGGGGAGGGGACGGGCAGCCGGTTTCAGACACCGGGGAGGGGACGGGGACGGGCAGCCGGTTTCAGACACCGGGGCGGGGGAGGGGACGGGCAGCCGGTTTCCGACACCGGGGCGGGGGAGGGGACGGGCAGCCGGTTTCAGACACCGAGGCGGTGGAGGGGACGGGCAGCCGGTTTCAGACACCGGGGCGGTGGAGGGGACGGGCAGCCGGTTTCAGACACCGGGGCGGTGGAGGGGACGGGCAGCCGGTTTCAGACACCGGGGCGGTGGAGGGGACGGGCAGCCGGTTTCAGACACCGGGGAGGGGCAGCCGGTTTCAGACACCGGGGCGGGAGGGGGGACGGACAGCCGGTTTCAGACACCAGGGCGGGGGAGGGGAGGGGAGGGGACGGGCAGCCGGATTCAGACACCGGGGCGGGGGAGGGGATGGGCAGCCGGTTTCAGACACCGGGGCGGGAGGGGGTACGGGCAGCCGGTTTCAGACACCGGGGCGGTGGAGGGGAGGGGGACGGGCAGCCGGTTTCAGACAACGGGGCGGTGGAGGGGAGGGGGACGGGCAACCGGTTTCAGACAGCGGAGCGGGGGAGGGGACGGGCAGCCGGTTTCAGACACCGGGGCGGGGAGGGGACGGGCAGCCGGTATCAGACACCGGGGCGGGGGAGGGGACGGGCAGCCGGTTTCAGACACCGGGGCGGTGGAGGGGACGGGCAGCCGGTTTCAGACACCGGGGCGGGAGGGGGGACGGGAAGCCGGTTTCAGACACCGGGGCGGTGGAGGGGAGGGGCAGCCGGTTTCAGACACCGGGGCGGGAGGGGGGACGGGCAGCCGGTTTCAGACAGCGGGGCGGAGGAGGGGACGGGCAGCCGGTTTCGGACACCGGGGCGGGAGTGGGGACGGCAGCCGGTTTCAAACACCGGGGCGGTGGAGGGGACGGGCAGCCAGTTTCAGACACCGGGGGGTGGAGGGGACGGGCAGCCGGTTTCAGACACCCGGGCGGTGGAGGGGACGGGCGGCCGGTTTCAGACACCGGGGCGGGGAGGGGAGGGGCAGCCGGTTTCAGACACCGGGGCGGTGGAGGAGACGGGCAGCCGGTTTCAGACATCGGGGCGGTGGAGGGGACGGGCAGCCGGTTTCAGACACCGGGGCGGTGGAGGGGACGGGCAGCCGGTTTCAGGCACCGGGGTGGGAGTGGGGACGGGCAGCCGGTTTCAGACACTGGGGCGGGGGAGGGGACGGGCAGCCGGTTTCAGACACCGGGGCGGTGGAGGGGACGGGCAGCCGGTTTCGGACACCGGGGCGGGGGAGATGACCGGCAGCCGGTTTCAGACACCGGGGCGGTGGAGGGGACGGGCAGCCGGTTTCAGACACCGAGGCGGGGGAGGGGACGGCAGCCGGTTTCAGACATCGGGGCGGTGGAGGGGACGGGCAGCCGGTTTCAGACACTGGGGCGGTGCAGGGGACGGGCAGCCGGTTTCAGACACCGGGGCGGTGGAGGGGAGGGGGACGGGCAGCCGGTTTCAGACACCGGGGCGGTGGAGGGGACGGGCAGCCGGTTTCGGACACCGGGGCGGGGGAGAGGACAGGCAGCCGGTTTCAGACACCGGGGCGGTGGAGGGGACGGGCAGCCGGTTTCAGACACCGAGGCGGGGGAGGGGACGGCAGCCGGTTTCAGACACCGGGGCGGTGGATGGGACGGGCAGCCGGTTTCAGACACCGGGGCGGTGGAGGGGACGAGCAGCCGGTTTCAGACACCGGGGCGGTGATGGGGACGGGCAGCCGGTTTCAGACACCGGGGCGGTGGAGGGGAGGGGCAGCCGGTTTCAGACACCGGGGCGGGAGGGGGGACGCGCATCCGGTTTCAGACACCGGGGCGGGGAGGGGAGGGGTCGGGCAGCCGGTTTCAGACACCGGGGCGGGTTGAGGGGACGGGCAGCCGGTTTCAGGCACCGGGGCGGGAGTGGGGACGGGCTGCTGGTCTCGGACACCGGGGCGGGGGAAGAGGGCAGGCAGCCGGTTTCAGACACCGGGACGGTGGAGGGGACGGGCAGCCGGTTTCAGACACCGGGGCGGTGGAGGGGACGGGCAGCCGGTTTCACACACCCGGGCGGTGGAGGGGACGGGCAGCCGGTTTTAGACACCGGGGCGGGGGAGGGGACGGGCAGCCGGTTTCAGACACCGGGGCGGTGGAGGGGAGGGGCAGCCGGTTTCAGACACCGGAGCGCGGAGGGGACGGGCGGCCGGTTTCAGACACCGGGGCGGGGGAGGGGAGGGGTCGGGCAGCCGGTTTCAGACACCGGGGCGGGGAGGGGAGGGGCAGCCGGTTTCAGACACCGGGGCGGGGGCAGCCGGTTTCAGACACCGGGGCGGTGGAGGGGACGGGCAGCCGGTTTCAGACACCGGGGCGGTGGAGGGGACGGGCAGCCGGTTTCAGGCACCGGGGCGGGAGTGGGGACGGGCAGCCGGTTTCAGACACCGGGGCGGGGGAGGGGACGGGCAGCCGGTTTCAGACACCGGGGCGGTGGAGGGGAGGGGACGGGAAGCCGGTTTCGGACACCGGGGCGGGGGAGAGGACAGGCAGCCGGTTTCAGACACCGGGGCGGTGGAGGGGACGGGCAGCCGGTTTCAGACACCGAGGCGGGGGAGGGGACGGCAGCCGGTTTCAGACACCGGGGCGGTGGATGGGACGGGCAGCCGGTTTCAGACACCGGGGCGGTGGAGGGGACGAGCAGCCGGTTTCAGACACCGGGGCGGTGATGGGGACGGGCAGCCGGTTTCAGACACCGGGGCGGTGGAGGGGAGGGGCAGCCGGTTTCAGACACCGGGGCGGGAGGGGGGACGCGCATCCGGTTTCAGACACCGGGGCGGGGAGGGGAGGGGTCGGGCAGCCGGTTTCAGACACCGGGGCGGGTTGAGGGGACGGGCAGCCGGTTTCAGGCACCGGGGCGGGAGTGGGGACGGGCTGCTGGTCTCGGACACCGGGGCGGGGGAAGAGGGCAGGCAGCCGGTTTCAGACACCGGGACGGTGGAGGGGACGGGCAGCCGGTTTCAGACACCGGGGCGGTGGAGGGGACGGGCAGCCGGTTTCAGACACCCGGGCGGTGGAGGGGACGGGCAGCCGGTTTTAGACACCGGGGCGGGGGAGGGGACGGGCAGCCGGTTTCAGACACCGGGGCGGTGGAGGGGAGGGGCAGCCGGTTTCAGACACCGGAGCGCGGAGGGGACGGGCGGCCGGTTTCAGACACCGGGGCGGGGGAGGGGAGGGGTCGGGCAGCCGGTTTCAGACACCGGGGCGGGGAGGGGAGGGGCAACCGGTTTCAGACACCGGGGCGGGGGCAGCCGGTTTCAGACACCGGGGCGGTGGAGGGGACGGGCAGCCGGTTTCAGACACCGGGGCGGTGGAGGGGACGGGCAGCCGGTTTCAGGCACCGGGGCGGGAGTGGGGACGGGCAGCCGGTTTCAGACACCGGGGCGGGGGAGGGGACGGGCAGCCGGTTTCAGACACCGGGGCGGTGGAGGGGAGGGGACGGGAAGCCGGTTTCGGACACCGGGGCGGGGGAGAGGACAGGCAGCCGGTTTCAGACACCGGGGCGGTGGAGGGGAGGGGGACAGTTAGCCGGTTTCAGACACCGGGGCGGGGGAGGGGACGGGCAGCCGGTTTCAGACACCGGGGCGGTGGAGGGGAGGGGGACGGGCAGCCGGTTTCAGACACCGGGGCGGTGGAGGGGAGGGGCAGCCGGTTTCAGGCAAAGGGGCGGGAGGGGGGACGGGCAGCCGGTTTCAGACACCGGGGCGGGAGTGGGGACGGGCAGCCGGTTTCAGACACCGGAGCGGTGGAGGGGAGGGGGACGGGCAGCCGGTTTCAGACACCGGGGCGGTGGAGGGGACGGGCAGCCGGTTTCAGACACCGGGGCGGTGGAGGGGAGGGGTCGGGCAGCCGGTTTCAGACACCGGGGCGGGGGAGGGGAGGGGCAGCCGGTTTCAGACACCGGGGCGGTGGAGGGGATGGGCAGCCGGTTTCAGACACCGGGGCGGTGGAGGGGACGGGCAGCCGGTTTCAGGCACCGGGGCGGGAGTGGGGACGGGCAGCCGGTTTCAGACACCGGGGCGGGGGAGGGGACGGGCAGCCGGTTTCAGACACCGGGGCGGTGGAGGGGAGGGGACGGGAAGCCGGTTTCGGACACCGGGGCGGGGGAGAGGACAGGCAGCCGGTTTCAGACACCGGGGCGGTGGAGGGGAGGGGGACGGGCAGCCGGTTTCAGACACCGGAGCGGGGGAGGGGACGGCAGCCGGTTTCAGACACTGGGGCGGTGGAGGGGACGGGCAGCCGGTTTCAGACACCGGGGCGGTGCAGGGGACGGGAAGCCAGTTTCAGACACCGGGGCGGTGGAGGGGACGGGCAGCCGGTTTCAGACACCGGGGCGGTGGAGGGGACGGGCAGCCGGTTTCAGACACCGGGGCGGGAGGGGGGACGGGCAACCGGTTTCAGACAGCGGAGCGGGGGAGGGGACGGGCAGCCGGTTTCAGACACCGGGGCGGGGGAGGGGACGGGCAGCCGGTATCAGACACCGGGGCGGGGGAGGGGACGGGCAGCCGGTTTCAGACACCGGGGCGGTGGAGGGGACGGGCAGCCGGTTTCAGACACCGGGGCGGGAGGGGGGACGGGCAGCCGGTTTCAGACACCGGGGCGGGGGAGGGGACGGGCAGCCGGTATCAGACACCGGGGCGGGGGAGGGGACGGGCAGCCGGTTTCAGACACCGGGGCGGTTGAGGGGACGGGCAGCCGGTTTCAGACACCGGGGCGGGAGGGGGGACGGGCAGCCGGTTTCAGACACCGGGGCGGTGGAGGGGAGGGGCAGCCGGTTTCAGACACCGGGGCGGGAGGGGGGACGGGCAGCCGGTTTCAGACAGCGGGGCGGAGGAGGGGACGGGCAGCCGGTTTCGGACACCGGGGCGGGAGTGGGGACGGCAGCCGGTTTCAAACACCGGGGCGGTGGAGGGGACGGGCAGCCAGTTTCAGACACCGGGGGGTGGAGGGGACGGGCAGCCGGTTTCAGACACCCGGGCGGTGGAGGGGACGGGCGGCCGGTTTCAGACACCGGGGCGGGGAGGGGAGGGGACGGGCAGCCGGTTTCAGACACCGGGGCGGGGGAGGGGAGGGGCAGCCGGTTTCAGACACCGGGGCGGGGGAGGGGACGGGCAGCCGGTTTCAGACACCGGGGCGGTGGAGGAGACGGGCAGCCGGTTTCAGACATCGGGGCGGTGGAGGGGACGGGCAGCCGGTTTCAGACACCGGGGCGGTGGAGGGGACGGGCAGCCGGTTTCAGGCACCCGGTTGGGAGTGGGGACGGGCAGCCGGTTTCAGACACTGCGGCGGGGGAGGGGACGGGCAGCCGGTTTCAGACACCGGGGCGGTGGAGGGGACGGGCAGCCGGTTTCGGACACCGGGGCGGGGGAGATGACCGGCAGCCGGTTTCAGACACCGGGGCGGTGGAGGGGACGGGCAGCCGGTTTCAGACACCGAGGCGGGGGAGGGGACGGCAGCCGGTTTCAGACATCGGGGCGGTGGAGGGGACGGGCAGCCGGTTTCAGACACTGGGGCGGTGCAGGGGACGGGCAGCCGGTTTCAGACACCGGGGCGGTGGAGGGGAGGGGGACGGGCAGCCGGTTTCAGACACCGGGGCGGTGGAGGGGACGGGCAGCCGGTTTCGGACACCGGGGCGGGGGAGAGGACAGGCAGCCGGTTTCAGACACCGGGGCGGTGGAGGGGACGGGCAGCCGGTTTCAGACACCGAGGCGGGGGAGGGGACGGGCAGCCGGTTTCAGACACCGGGGCGGTGGATGGGACGGGCAGCCGGTTTCAGACACCGGGGCGGTGGAGGGGACGAGCAGCCGGTTTCAGACACCGGGGCGGTGATGGGGACGGGCAGCCGGTTTCAGACACCGGGGCGGTGGAGGGGAGGGGCAGCCGGTTTCAGACACCGGGGCGGGAGGGCGGACGCGCATCCGGTTTCAGACACCGGGGCGGGGAGGGGAGGGGTCGGGCAGCCGGTTTCAGACACCGGGGCGGGTTGAGGGGACGGGCAGCCGGTTTCAGGCACCGGGGCGGGAGTGGGGACGGGCTGCCGGTCTCGGACACCGGGGCGGGGGAAGAGGGCAGGCAGCCGGTTTCAGACACCGGGACGGTGGAGGGGACGGGCAGCCGGTTTCAGACACCGGGGCGGTGGAGGGGACGGGCAGCCGGTTTCAGACACCCGGGCGGTGGAGGGGACGGGCAGCCGGTTTTAGACACCGGGGCGGGGGAGGGGACGGGCGGCCGGTTTCAGACACCGGGGCGGGGGAGGGGAGTGGACGGGCAGCCGGTTTCAGACACGGGGGCGGGGGAGGGGAGGGGCAGCCGGTTTCAGACACCGGGGCGGGGGAGGGGACGGTGAGCCGGTTTCAGACACCGGGGCGGGGGAGGGGGAGGGTAGCCGGTTTCAGACACCGGGGCGGTGGAGGAGACGGGCAGCCGGTTTCAGACAGCGGGGCGGTGGAGGGGACGGGCAGCCGGTTTCAGACACCGAGGCGGTGGAGGGGACGGGCAGCCGGTTTCAGACACCGGGGCGGTGGAGGGGACGGGCAGCCGGTTTCAGACACCGGGGCGGTGGAGGGGACGGGCAGCCGGTTTCAGACACCGGGGCGGTGGAGGGGAGGGGCAGCCGGTTTCAGACACCGGGGCGGGAGGGGGGACGGGCAGCCGGTTTCGGACACCAGGGCGGGGGAGGGGAGGGGACGGGCAGCCGGTTTCAGACACCGGGGCGGGGGAGGGGATGGGCAGCCGGTTTCAGACACCGGTGCGGTGGAGGGGACGGGCAGCCGGTTTCAGACACCGGGGCGGGAGGGGGGACGGGCAGCCGGTTTCAGACACCGGGGCGGTGAAGGGGAGGGGGACGGGCAGCCGGTTTCAGACAACGGGGCGGTGGAGGGGAGGGGGACGGGCAGCCGGTTTCAGACACCGGGGCGGTGGAGGGGACGGGCAGCCGGTTTCAGACACCGGGGCGGGAGGGGGAACGGGCAGCCGGTTTCAGACACCGGGGCGGGGAGGGGACGGCAGCCGGTTTCAGACACCGGGGCGGGAGTGGGGACGGGCAGCCGGTTTCAGACACCGGGGCGGTGGAGGGGAGGGGCAGCCGGTTTCAGACACCGGGGCGGGGGAGGGGGATGGGCAGCCGGTTTCAGACACCGGGGCGGGGGAGGGGGATGGGCAGCCGGTTTCAGACACCGGGGCGGTGGAGGGGAGGGGCAGCCGGTTTCAGACACCGGGGCAGGAGGGGGGACGGCAGCCGGTTTCAGACACCGGGGCGGGGGATGGGAGGGGACGGGCAGCCGGTTTCAGACACCGGGGCGGTGGAGGGGAGGGGCAGCCGGTTTCAGACACCGGGGCGGGAGGGGGGAAGGTGCAGCCGGTTTCAGACACCGGGGCGGTGGAGGGGAGGGGGACGGGCAGCCGGTTTCAGACACCGGGTCGGGGGAGGGGATGGGCAGCCGGTTTCAGACACCGGGGCGGGAGTGGGGACGGGCAGCCGGTTTCAGACACCGGGGCGGTGGAGGGGACGGGCAGCCGGTTTCAGACACCGGGGCGGTGGAGGGGAGGGGCAGCTGGTTTCAGACACCGGGGCGGGGAAGGGGACGGGCGGCCGGTTTCAGACACCGAGGCGGGGGAGGGGAGGGGATGGGCAGTCGGTTTCAGACACCGGGGCGGGGGAGGGGACGGGCAGCCGGTTTCAGACACAGGGGCGGGGGAGGCGACGGGCAGCCGGTTTCAGACACCGGGGCGGGGGAGGGGACGGGCAGCTGGTTTCAGACACCGGGGCGGTGGAGGGGACGGGCAGTCGGTTTCAGGCACCGGGGCGGGAGTGGGGACGGGCAGCAGGTTTCAGACACCAGGGCGGGGGAGGGGAGGGGACGGGCAGCCGGTTTCAGACACCGGGGAGGGGACGGGGACGGGCAGCCGGTTTCAGACACCGGGGCGGGGGAGGGGACGGGCAGCCGGTTTCCGACACCGGGGCGGGGGAGGGGACGGGCAGCCGGTTTCAGACACCGAGGCGGTGGAGGGGACGGGCAGCCGGTTTCAGACACCGGGGCGGTGGAGGGGACGGGCAGCCGGTTTCAGACACCGGGGCGGTGGAGGGGACGGGCAGCCGGTTTCAGACACCGGGGCGGTGGAGGGGACGGGCAGCCGGTTTCAGACACCGGGGAGGGGCAGCCGGTTTCAGACACCGGGGCGGGAGGGGGGACGGACAGCCGGTTTCAGACACCAGGGCGGGGGAGGGGAGGGGAGGGGACGGGCAGCCGGATTCAGACACCGGGGCGGGGGAGGGGATGGGCAGCCGGTTTCAGACACCGGGGCGGGAGGGGGTACGGGCAGCCGGTTTCAGACACCGGGGCGGTGGAGGGGAGGGGGACGGGCAGCCGGTTTCAGACAACGGGGCGGTGGAGGGGAGGGGGACGGGCAGCCGGTTTCAGACACCGGGGCGGTGGAGGGGAGGGGCAGCCGGTTTCAGACACCGGGGCGGGAGGGGGGACGGGCAGCCGGTTTCAGACACCGGGGCGGGGGAGGGGACGGGCAGCCGGTTTCGGACACCGGGGCGGGAGTGGGGACGGCAGCCGGTTTCAGACACCGGGGCGGTGGAGGGGACGGGCAGCCGGTTTCAGACACCGGGGCGGTGGAGGGGACGGGCAGCCGGTTTCAGACACCGGGGCGGTGGAGGGGAGGGGCAGCCGGTTTCAGACACCGGGGCGGGGGAGGCGGATGGGCAGCAGGTTTCAGACACCGGGGCGGTGGAGGGGAGGGGCAGCCGGTTTCAGACACCGGGGCGGGAGGGGGGACGGTCAGCCGGTTTCGGACACCGGGGCGGTGGAGGGGAGGGGACGGGCAGCCGGTTTCAGACACCGGGGCGGGGGAGGGGAGGGGGAGGGCAGCCGGTTTCAGACACCGGGGCGGGGAGGGGCAGCCGGTTTCAGACACCGGGACGGTCAGCCGGTTTCGGACACCGGGGCGGTGGAGGGGACGGGCAGCCGGTTTCAGACACCGGGGCGGTGGAGGGGAGAGGACGGGCAGCCGGTTTCAGACACCGGGGCGGGGGAGGGGAGGGGGAGGGCAGCCGGTTTCAGACACCGGGGCGGGGGAGGGGCAGCCGGTTTCAGACACCGGGGCGGTGGAGGGGACGGGCAGCCGGTTTCAGACACCGGGGCGGTGGAGGGGACGGGCAGCCGGTTTCAGACACCGGGGCGGGAGGGGGGACGGGCAGCCGGTTTCAGACACCGGGGCGGTGGAGGGGAGGGGCAGCTGGTTTCAGACACCGAGGCGGGGGAGGGGAGGGGACGGGCAGCCGGTTTCAGACACCGGGGCGGTGGAGGGGACGGGCAGCCGGTTTCAGACACCGGGGCGGTGGAGGGGAGGGGCAGCCGGTTTCAGACACCGGGGCGGGAGGGGGAGGGGCAGCCGGTTTCAGACACCGGGGCAGGAGTGGGGACGGGCAGCCGGTTTCAGACACCGGGGCCGTGGAGGGGAGGGGCAGCCGGTTTCAGACACCGGGGCAGGAGTGGGGACGGGCAGCCGGTTTCAGACACCGGGGCGGTGGAGGGGACGGGCAGCCGGTTTCAGACACCGGGACGGTGGAGGGGACGGGCAGCCGGTTTCAGATACCGGGGCGGTGGAGGGGATGGGCAGCCGGTTTCAGACACCGGGGCGGGAGTGGGGACGGGCAGCCGGTTTCAGACACCGGGGCGGTGGAGGGGACGGGCAGCCGGTTTCAGACACCGGGGCGGTGGAGGGGAGGGGCAGCTGGTTTCAGACACCGGGGCGGGGAAGGGGACGGGCGGCCGGTTTCAGACACCGAGGCGGGGGAGGGGAGGGGATGGGCAGTCGGTTTCAGACACCGGGGCGGGGGAGGGGACGGGCAGCCGGTTTCAGACACAGGGGCGGGGGAGGCGACGGGCAGCCGGTTTCAGACACCGGGGCGGGGGAGGGGACGGGCAGCTGGTTTCAGACACCGGGGCGGTGGAGGGGACGGGCAGTCGGTTTCAGGCACCGGGGCGGGAGTGGGGACGGGCAGCAGGTTTCAGACACCAGGGCGGGGGAGGGGAGGGGACGGGCAGCCGGTTTCAGACACCGGGGAGGGGACGGGGACGGGCAGCCGGTTTCAGACACCGGGGCGGGGGAGGGGACGGGCAGCCGGTTTCCGACACCGGGGCGGGGGAGGGGACGGGCAGCCGGTTTCAGACACCGAGGCGGTGGAGGGGACGGGCAGCCGGTTTCAGACACCGGGGCGGTGGAGGGGACGGGCAGCCGGTTTCAGACACCGGGGCGGTGGAGGGGACGGGCAGCCGGTTTCAGACACCGGGGCGGTGGAGGGGACGGGCAGCCGGTTTCAGACACCGGGGAGGGGCAGCCGGTTTCAGACACCGGGGCGGGAGGGGGGACGGACAGCCGGTTTCAGACACCAGGGCGGGGGAGGGGAGGGGACGGGCAGCCGGATTCAGACACCGGGGCGGGGGAGGGGATGGGCAGCCGGTTTCAGACACCGGGGCGGGAGGGGGGACGGGCAGCCGGTTTCAGACACCGGGGCGGTGGAGGGGAGGGGGACGGGCAGCCGGTTTCAGACAACGGGGCGGTGGAGGGGAGGGGGACGGGCAGCCGGTTTCAGACACCGGGGCGGTGGAGGGGAGGGGCAGCCGGTTTCAGACACCGGGGCGGGAGGGGGGACGGGCAGCCGGTTTCAGACACCGGGGCGGGGGAGGGGACGGGCAGCCGGTTTCGGACACCGGGGCGGGAGTGGGGACGGCAGCCGGTTTCAGACACCGGGGCGGTGGAGGGGACGGGCAGCCGGTTTCAAACACCGGGGCGGTGGAGGGGACGGGCAGCCGGTTTCAGACACCGGGGCGGTGGAGGGGAGGGGCAGCCGGTTTCAGACACCGGGGCGGGGGAGGCGGATGGGCAGCAGGTTTCAGACACCGGGGCGGTGGAGGGGAGGGGCAGCCGGTTTCAGACACCGGGGCGGGAGGGGGGACGGTCAGCCGGTTTCGGACACCGGGGCGGTGGAGGGGAGGGGACGGGCAGCCGGTTTCAGACACCGGGGCGGGGGAGGGGAGGGGGAGGGCAGCCGGTTTCAGACACCGGGGCGGGGGAGGGGCAGCCGGTTTCAGACACCGGGACGGTCAGCCGGTTTCGGACACCGGGGCGGTGGAGGGGACGGGCAGCCGGTTTCAGACACCGGGGCGGTGGAGGGGAGAGGACGGGCAGCCGGTTTCAGACACCGGGGCGGGGAGGGGAGGGGGAGGGCAGCCGGTTTCAGACACCGGGGCGGGGGAGGGGCAGCCGGTTTCAGACACCGGGGCGGTGGAGGGGACGGGCAGCCGGTTTCAGACACCGGGGCGGTGGAGGGGACGGGCAGCCGGTTTCAGACACCGGGGCGGGAGGGGGGACGGGCAGCCGGTTTCAGACACCGGGGCGGTGGAGGGGAGGGGCAGCTGGTTTCAGACACCGAGGCGGGGGAGGGGAGGGGACGGGCAGCCGGTTTCAGACACCGGGGCGGTGGAGGGGACGGGCAGCCGGTTTCAGACACCGGGGCGGTGGAGGGGAGGGGCAGCCGGTTTCAGACACCGGGGCGGGAGGGGGAGGGGCAGCCGGTTTCAGACACCGGGGCAGGAGTGGGGACGGGCAGCCGGTTTCAGACACCGGGGCCGTGGAGGGGAGGGGCAGCCGGTTTCAGACACCGGGGCAGGAGTGGGGACGGGCAGCCGGTTTCAGACACCGGGGCGGTGGAGGGGACGGGCAGCCGGTTTCAGACACCGGGACGGTGGAGGGGACGGGCAGCCGGTTTCAGATACCGGGGCGGTGGAGGGGAGGGGCAGCTGGTTTCAGACACCGAGGCGGGGGAGGGGAGGGGATGGGCAGCCGGTTTCAGACACCGAGGCGGGGGAGGGGAGGGGATGGGCAGCCGGTTTCAGACACCGGGGCGGGGGAGGGGAGGGGCAGCCGGTTTCAGACACCGGGGCGGGGGAGGCGACGGGCAGCCGGTTTCAGACACCGGGGCTGGGAGGGGACGGGCAGCCGGTTTCAGACACCGGGGCGGTGGAGGGGACGGGCAGCCGGTTTCAGACACCGGGGAGGTGGAGGGGACGGGCAGCCGGTTTCAGACACCGGGGCGGGGGAGGGGAGGGGACGGGCAGCCGGTTTCAGACACCGGGGAGGGGAGGGGGACGAGCAGCCGGTTTCAGACACCGGGGCGGTGGAGGGGAGGGGGACGGGCAGCCGGTTTCGGACACCGGGGCGGTGGAGGGGAGACGGGCAGCCGGTTTCAGACACCGGGGCGGTGGAGGGGACGGGGAGCCGGTTTCAGACACCGGGGCGGTGGAGGGGAGGGGGACGGGCAGCCGGTTTCAGACACCGGGGCGGGAGTGGGGACGGGCAGCCGGTTTCAGACACCGGGGCGGTGGAGGGGACGGGCAGCCGGTTTCAGACACCGGGGCGGTAGAGGGGACGGGCAGCCGGTTTCAGACACCGGGGCGGTAGACGGGGACGGTCAGCCGGTCTCGGACACCGGGGCGGGGGAGGGGACGGGCAGCCGGTTTCAGACACCGGGGCGGGGGAGGGGGATGGGCAGCCGGTTTCAGACACCGGGGCGGTGGAGGGGAGGGGCAGCCGGTTTCAGACACCGGGGCGGGAGGGGAGGGGGACGGGCAGCCGGTTTCGGACACCGGGGCGGTGGAGGGGAGACGGGCAGCCGGTTTCAGACACCGGGGCGGTGGAGGGGACGGGGAGCCGGTTTCAGACACCGGGGCGGTGGAGGGGAGGGGGACGGGCAGCCGGTTTCAGACACCGGGGCGGGAGTGGGGACGGGCAGCCGGTTTCAGACACCGGGGCGGTGGAGGGGACGGGCAGCCGGTTTCAGACACCGGGGCGGTGGAGGGGACGGGCAGCCGGTTTCAGAGACCGGGGCGGTGGACGGGGACGGGCAGCCGGTTTCAGACACCGGGGCGGGGGAGGGGAGGGGCAGCCGGTTTCAGACACCGGGGCGGGGGAGGGGAGGGGCAGCCGGTTTCAGATACCGGGGCGGGGAGGGGACGGGCAGCCGGTTTCAGAGACCGGGGCGGTGGACTGGGACGGGCAGCCGGTTTCAGACACCGGGGCGGGGGAGGGGACGGGCAGCCGGTTTCAGACACCGGGGCGATGGAGGGGACGGGCAGCCGGTTTCAGACACCGGGGCGGGGGTGGGGACGGGCAGCCGGTTTCAGACACCGGGGCGGGGGAGGGGACGGGCAGCCGGTTTCAGACACCGGGGCGGTGGAGGGGACGGGCAGCCGGTTTCAGACACCGGGGCGGTGGAGGGGACGGGCAGCCGGTTTCAGACACCGGGGCGGGGGAGGGGACGGGCAGCCGGTTTCAGACACCGGGGCGGTGGAGGGGACGGGCAGCCGGTTTCAGACACCGGGGCGGTGGAGGGGAGGGGCAGCTGGTTTCAGACACAGGGGCGTGAGGGGGGACGGGCAGCCGGTTTCAGACACCGGGGCGGGGGAGGGGACGGGCTGCCGGTTTCAGACACCGGGGCGGGGAGGGGACGGGCAGCCGGTTTCAGACACCGGGGCGGGGGAGGGGACGGGCAGCCGGTTTCAGGCACCGGCTCGGGAGTGGGGACGGGCTGCCGGTTTCAGACACCGGGGCGGGGGAGGGGACGGGGAGCCGGTTTCAGACACCGGGGCGGTGGAGGGGACGGGCAGCCGGTTTCGGACACCGGGGCGGGGGAGGGGACGGGGAACCGGTTTCAGACACCGGGGCGGTGGAGGGGACGGGCAGCCGGTTTCAGACACCAGGGCGGTGGAGGGGACGGGCAGCCGGTTTCGGACACCGGGGCGGGGGAGGGGACGGGCAGCCGGTTTCAGACACCGGGGCGGTGCAGGGGACGGGCAGCCGGTTTCAGACACCGGGGCAGTGCAGGGGACGGGCAGCCAGTTTCAGACACCGGGGCGGTGGAGGGGACGGGCAGCCGGTTTCAGACACCGGGGCGGTGGAGGGTCGGGCAGCCGGTTTCAGACACCGGGGCGGTGGAGGGGACGGGCAGCCGGTTTCAGACACCGGGGCGGGAGGGGGGACGGGCAGCCGGTTTCAGACACCGAGGCGGGGGAGGGGAGGGGACGGGCAGCCGGTTTCAGACACCGGGGCGGGGGAGGGGAGCGGCAGCCGGTATCAGACACCGGGGCGGGGGAGGGGACGGGCAGCCGGTCTCAGACACCGGGGCGGAGGAGGGGACGGGCAGCCGGTTTCAGACACCAGGGCGGGAGGGGGGACGGGCAGCCGGTTTCAGACACCGGGGCGGTGGAGGGGACGGGCAGCCGGTTTCAGACACCGGGGCAGTGGAGGGGAGGGGCAGCCGGTTTCAGACACCGGGCGGTGGAGGGGACGGGCAGCCGGTTTCAGACACCGGGGCGGGAGGGGGGACGGGCAGCCGGTTTCAGACACCGGGGCGGTGGAGGAGACGGGCAGCCGGTTTCAGACACCGGGGCGGGAGGGGGGACGGGCAGCCGGTTTCAGACACCGGGGCAGTGGAGGGGAGGGGGACGGGCAGCCGGTGTCAGACACCGGGGCGGTGGAGGGGAGGGGCGGCCGGTTTCAGACACCGGGGCGTGAGGGGGGACGGGCAGCCGGTTTCAGACACCGGGGCGGTGGAGGGGACGGGCAGCCGGTTTCAGACACCGGGGCGGGAGGGGGGACGGGCAGCCGGTTTCAGACACCGGGGCAGTGGAGGGGAGGGGGACGGGCAGCCGGTGTCAGACACCGGGGCGGTGGAGGGGAGGGGCGGCCGGTTTCAGACACCGGGGCGTGAGGGGGGACGGGCAGCCGGTTTCAGACACCGGGGCGGGGGAGGGGAGGGGACGGGCAGCCGGTTTCAGACACCGGGGCGGGAGGGGGGACGGGCAGCCGGTTTCAGACACCGAGGCGGGGGAGGGGAGGGGACGGGCAGCCGGTTTCAGACACCGGGGCGGGGGAGGGGAGGGGCAGCCGGTATCAGACACCGGGGCGGGGGAGGGGACGGGCAGCCGGTTTCAGACACCGGGGCGGAGGAGGGGACGGGCAGCCGGTTTCAGACACCAGGGCGGGAGGGGGGACGGGCAGCCGGTTTCAGACACCGGGGCGGTGGAGGGGACGGGCAGCCGGTTTCAGACACCGGGGCAGTGGAGGGGAGGGGAGGGGGACGGGCAGCCGGTGTCAGACACCGGTGCGGTGGAGGGGAGGGGCAGCCGGTTTCAGACACCGGGGCGGGAGTGGTGACGGGCAGCCGGTTTCAGACACCGGGGCGGTGGAGGGGACGGGCAGCCGGTTTCAGACACCGGGGCGGTGGAGGGGACGGGCAGCCGGTTTCGGACACCGGGGCGGGGGAGAGGACTGGCAGCCGGTTTCAGACACCGGGGCGGGGGAGGGGACGGCAGTCGGTTTCAGACGCCGGGGCGATGGAGGGGACGGGCAGCCGGTTTCGGACGCCGGGGCGGGGGAGAGGACTGGCAGCCGGTTTCAGACACCGGGGCGATGGAGGGGACGGGCAGCCGGTTTCAGACACCGGGGCGGTGGAGGGGACGGGCAGCCGGTTTCAGACACCGGGCGGTGGAGGGGACGGGCAGCCGGTTTCAGACACCGGGGCGGTGGAGGGGACGGGCAGCCGGTTTCAGACACCGGAGCGGTGGAGGGGAGGGGCAGCCGGTTTCAGACACCGGGGCGGGGGAGGGGACGGGCAGCCGGTTTCAGACACCGGGGCGGTGGAGGGGAGGGGCAGCCGGTTTCAGACACCGGGGCGGGGGAGGGGACGGGCAGCCGGTTTCAGACACCGGGGCGGGGGAGGGGACGGGCAGCCGGTTTCAGACACCGGGGCGGGGGAGGGGACGGGCAGCCGGTTTCAGACACCGGGGCGGGGGAGAGGACTGGCAGCCGGTTTCAGACACCGGGGCGATGGAGGGGACGGGCAGCCGGTTTCAGACACCGGGGCGGTGGAGGGGACGGGCAGCCGGTTTCAGACACCGGGGCGGTGGAGGGGACGGGCAGCCGGTTTCAGACACCGGGGCGGTGGAGGGGACGGGCAGCCGGTTTCAGACACCGGAGCGGTGGAGGGGAGGGGCAGCCGGTTTCAGACACCGGGGCGGGGGAGGGGACGGGCAGCCGGTTTCAGACACCGGGGCGGTGGAGGGGAGGGGCAGCTGGTTTCAGACACCGGGGCGGGGGAGGGGACGGGCAGCCGGTTTCAGACACCGGGGCGGGGGAGGGGACGGGCAGCCGGTTTCAGACACCGGGGCGGTGGAGGGGACCGGCAGCCGGTTTCAGACACCGGGGCGGTGGAGGGGACGGGCAGCCGGTTTCAGACACCGGGGCGGTGGAGGGGACGGGCAGCCGGTTTCAGACACCGGGGCGGTGGAGGGGACCGGCAGCCGGTTTCAGACACCGGGGCGGTGGAGGGGACGGGCAGCCGGTTTCGGACACCGGGGCGGGGGAGAGGACAGGGAGCCGGTTTCAGACACCGGGGCGGTGGAGGAGACGGGCAGCCGGTTTCAGACACCGGGGCGGTGCAGGAGACGGGCAGCCAGTTTCAGACACCGGGGCGGTGGAGGGGACGGGCAGCCGGTTTCGGACACCGGGGCGGGGGAGAGGACAGGGAGCCGGTTTCAGACACCGGGGCGGTGGAGGGGACGGGCAGCCGGTTTCAGACACCGGGGCGGTGCAGGGGACGGGCAGCCAGTTTCAGACACCGGGGCGGTGGAGGGGACGGGCAGCCGGTTTCAGACACCGGGGCGGGGGAGCGGACGGGCAGCCGGTTTCAGACACCGGGGCGGTGGAGGGGACGGGCAGCCGGTTTCAGACACCGGGGCGGGGGAGGGGAGGGGACGGTCAGCCGGTTTCAGACACCGGGGCGGTGGAGGGGACGGGCAGCCGGTTTCAGACACCGGGGCGGGAGGGGGGACGGGCAGCCGGTTTCAGACACCGAGGCGGGGGAGGGGAGGGGACGGGCAGCCGGTTTCAGACACCGGAGCAGGGGAGGGGATGGGCAGCCGGTTTCAGACACCGGGGCGGTGGAGGGGACGGGCAGCCGGTTTGAGACACCGGGGCGGTGGATGGGACGGGCAGCCGGTTTCAGACACCGGGGCGGTGGAGCGGAGGGGCAGCCGGTTTCAGACACCGGGGCGGTGGAGGGGACGGGCAGCCGGTTTCAGACACCCGGGCGGTGGAGGGGAGGGGCAGCTGGTTTCAGACACCGGGGCGGGGAAGGGGACGGGCGGCCGGTTTCATACACCGGGGCGGGGAAGGGGAGGGGATGGGCAGCCGGTTTCAGACACCGGGGCGGGGAGGGGAGGGGCAGCCGGTTTCAGATACCGGGGCGGGGGAGGGGACAGGCAGCCGGTTTCAGACACCGGGGCGGGGGTGGGGACGGGCTGCCGGTTTCACACACCGGGGCGGGGGAGGGGACAGGCAGCCGGTTTCAGACACCGGGGCGGTGGAGGGGACGGGCAGCCGGTTTGAGACACCGGGGCGGTGGAGGGGACGGGCAGCCGGTTTAAGACACCGGGGCGGTGGAGGGGAGGGGCAGCCGGTTTCAGACACCGGGGCGGTGGAGGGGACGGGCAGCCGGTTTCAGACACCCGGGCGGTGGAGGGGAGGGGCAGCTGGTTTCAGACACCGGGGCGGGGAAGGGGACGGGCGGCCGGTTTCATACACCGGGGCGGGGGAGGGGACGGGCAGCCGGTTTCAGACACCGGGGCGGGGGTGGGGACGGGCTGCCGGTTTCAGACACCGGGGCGGTGGAGGGGACGGGCAGCCGGTTTCAGACACCGGGGCGGTGGAGGGGACGGGCAGCCGGTTTCAGACACCGGGGCGGTGGAGGGGACCGGCAGCCGGTTTCAGACACCGGGGCGGTGGAGGGGACGGGCAGCCGGTTTCGGACACCGGGGCGGGGGAGAGGACAGGGAGCCGGTTTCAGACACCGGGGCGGTAGAGGGGGCGGGCAGCCGGTTTCAGGCACCGGGGCGGTGCAGGGGACGGGCAGCCAGTTTCAGACACCGGGGCGGTGGAGGGGACGGGCAGCCGGTTTCGTACACCGGGGCGGGGGAAGAGGACAGGGAGCCGGTTTCAGACACCGGGGCGGTGGAGGGGACGGGCAGCCGGTTTCAGACACCGGGGCGGTGCAGGGGACGGGCAGCCAGTTTCAGACACCGGGGCGGTGGAGGGGACGGGCAGCCGGTTTCAGACATCGGGGCGGTGGAGGGGACAGGCAGCCGGTTTCAGACACCGGGGCGGGAGGGGGGACGGGCAGCCGGTTTCAGACACCGAGGCGGGGGAGGGGAGGGGACGGGCAGCCGGTTTCAGACACCGGGGCGGGGAGGGGATGGGCAGCCGGTTTCAGACACCGGGGCGGTGGAGGCGACGGGCAGCCGGTTTGAGACACCGGGGCGGTGGAGGGGACGGGCAGCCGGTTTCAGACACCGGGGCGGTGGAGGGGAGGGGCAGCCGGTTTCAGACACCGGGGCGGTGGAGGGGACGGGCAGCCGGTTTCAGACACCCGGGCGGTGGAGGGGAGGGGCAGCTGGTTTCAGACACCGGGGCGGGGGAGGGGAGGGGCAGCCGGTTTCAGACACCGGGGCGGGGGAGGGGACGGGCAGCCGGTTTCAGACACCGGGGAGGTGGAGGGGACCTGCAGCCGGTTTCAGGCACCGGGGCGGGGGAGGGGAGGGGGACGGGCAGCCGGTTTCGGACACCGGGGCGGGGAGAGGACAGGCAGCCGGTTTCAGACACCGGGGCGGTGGAGGGGAGGGGGACGGGCAGCCGGTTTCAGACACCGGGGCTGTGGAGGGGACGGGCAGCCGGTTTCGGACACCGGGGCGGGGGTGGGGACGGGCAGCCTGTTTCAGACACCGGTGCGGGGGAGGGGAGGGGGACGGGCAGCCGGTTTCAGACACCGGGGCGGTGGAGGGGAGGGGGACGGGCAGCCGGTTTCGGACACCGGGGCGGGGAGAGGACAGGCAGCCGGTTTCAGACACCGGGGCGGTGGAGGGGAGGGGGACGGGCAGCCGGTTTCAGACACCGGGGCGGTGGAGGGGACGGGCAGCCGGTTTCGGACACCGGGGCGGGGGTGGGGACGGGCAGCCTGTTTTAGACACCGGGTCGGTGGAGGGGACGGGCAGCCGGTTTCAGACACCGGGGCGGGGGAGGGGACGGCAGCCGGTTTCAGACACCGGGGCGGGGGAGGGGACGGCAGCCGGTTTCAGACACCAGGGCGGTGGAGGGGACGGGCAGACGGTTTCAGACACCGGGGCGCTGGAGGGGACGGGCAGCCGGTTTCAGACACAGGGGCGGGAGGGGGGACGGGCAGCCGGTTTGAGACACCGGGGCGGGGGAGGGGAGGGGACGGGCAGCCGGTTTCAGACACCGGGGCGGTGGAGGGGACGGGCAGCCGGTTTCAGACACCGGGGCGGTGGAGGGGACGGGCAGCCGGTTTCAGACACCGGGGCGGTGGAGGGGACGGGCAGCCGGTTTCAGACACCGGGACGGGGAGGGGACGGGCAGCCGGTTTCAGATACCGGGGCGGTGGAGGGGACGGCAGCCGGTTTCGGACTCCGGGGCGGTGGAGGGGACGGGCAGCCGGTTTCAGACACCGGGGCGGGAGAGGGGACGGGCAGCCGGTTTCAGATACCGGGGCGGTGGAGGGGACGGCAGCCGGTTTCAGACACCGGGGCGGTGGAGGGGACGGGCAGCCGGTTTCAGACACCGGGGAGGTGGAGGGGACGGGCAGCCGGTTTCGGACACCGGGGCGGGGGAGAGGACAGGGAGCCGGTTTCAGACACCGGGGCGGGAGGGGCGACGGGCAGCCGGTTTCGGACACCGGGGCGGGCGAGAGGACAGGGAGCCGGTTTCAGACACCGGGGCGGGGGAGGGGACGGGCAGCCGGTTTCGGACACCGGGGCGGGGGAGAGGACAGGCAGCCGGTTTCAGACACCGGGGCGGTGGAGGGGACGGGCAGCCGGTTTCAGACACCGGGGCGGGTGAGGGGACGGGCAGCAGGTTTCGGACACCGGGGCGGGGGAGAGGACAGGCAGCCGGTTTCAGACACCGGGGCGGTGGAGGGGACGGGCAGCCGGTTTCAGACACCGGGGCGGTGGAGGGGACGGGCAGCCGGTTTCAGACACCGGGGCGGTGGAGGGGAGGGGCAGCCGGTTTCAGACACCCGGGCGGTGGAGGGGAGGGGCAGCTGGTTTCAGACACCGGGGCGGGGAAGGGGACGGGCGGCCGGTTTCATACACCGGGGCGGGGGAGGGGAGGGGCAGCCGGTTTCAGATACCGGGGCGGGGGAGGGGACGGGCAGCCGGTTTCAGACACCGGGGCGGGGGAGGGGACGGGCAGCCGGTTTCAGACACCGGGGAGGTGGAGGGGACGGGCAGCCGGTTTCAGACACCGGGGCGGTGGAGGGGACGGGCAGCCGGTTTCAGACACCGGGGCGGTGGAGGGGACGGGCAGCCGGTTTCAGACACAGGGGCAGGAGGGAGGACGGGCAGCCGGTTTCTGACACCCGGGCGGTGGAGGGGACGGGCAGCCGGTTTCAGACACCGGGGCGGTGCAGGGGACGGGCAGCCGGTTTCAGACACCGGGGCGGTGGAGGGGACGGGCAGCCGGTTTCAGACACCGGGGCGGTGGAGGGGACGGGCAGCCGGTTTCTGACACCCGGGCGGTGGAGGGGAGGGGCAGCTGGTTTCAGACACCAGGGCGGGGAAGGGGACGGGCGGCCGGTTTCATACACCGGGGCGGGGGAGGGGAGGGGATGGGCAGCCGGTTTCAGACACCGGGGCGGGGGAGGGGAGGGGCAGCCGGTTTCAGATACCGGGGCGGGGGAGGGGAAGGGCAGCCGGTTTCTGACACCGGGGCGGGGGAGGGGATGGGCAGCCGGTTTCAGACACCTGGGAGGTGGAGGGGACGTGCAGCCGGTTTCAGGCACCGGGGCGGGAGTGGGGACGGGCAGCCGGTTTCAGACACCGGTGCGGGGGAGAGGAGGGGGACGGGCAGCCGGTTTCAGACACCGGGGCGGTGGAGGGGAGGGGGACGGGCAGCCGGTTTCGGACACCGGGGCGGGGAGAGGACAGGCAGCCGGTTTCAGACACCGGGGCGGTGGAGGGGACGGGCAGCCGGTTTCGGACACCGGGGCGGGGGTGGGGACGGGCAGCCTGTTTCAGACACCGGGGCGGTGGAGGGGACGGGCAGCCGGTTTCAGACACCGGGGCGGGGGAGGGGACGGCAGCCGGTTTCAGACACCGGGGCGGTGGAGGGGACGGGCAGCCGGTTTCAGACACTGGGGCGGTGGAGGGGAGGGGCAGCTGGTTTCAGACACAGGGGCGGGAGGGGGGACGGGCAGCCGGTTTGAGACACCGGGGCGGGGGAGGGGAGGGGACGGGCAGCCGGTTTCAGACACCGGGGCGGGGGAGGGGACGGGCAGCCGGTATCAGACACTGGGGCGGTGAGGGGACGGGCAGCCGGTTTCAGACACCGGGGCGGGGAGGGGACGGGCAGCCGGTTTCAGACACCGGGGCGGGGGAGGGGACGGGCAGCCGGTTTCAGACACCGGGGCGGTGGAGGGGACGGGCAGCTGGTTTCAGACACCGGGGCGGTGGAGGGGACGGGCAGCCGGTTTCAGACACCGGGGCGGTGGAGGGGACGGGCTGCCGGTTTCAGACACCGGGGCGGTGGAGGGGAGGGGCAGCTGGTTTCAGACACCGGGGCGGTGGAGGGGACGGGCAGCCGGTTTCAGACACTGGGGCGGTGGAGGGGAGGGGCAGCCGGTTTCAGACACAGGGGCGGGAGGGGGGACGGGCAGCCGGTTTGAGACACCGGGGCGGGGGAGGGGAGGGGACGGGCAGCCGGTTTCGGACACCGGGGCGGGGGAGGGGACGGGCAGCCGGTATCAGACACCGGGGCGGTGAGGGGACGGGCAGCCGGTTTCAGACACCGGGGCGGGGAGGGGACGGGCAGCCGGTTTCAGACACCGGGGCGGGGGAGGGGACGGGCAGCCGGTTTCAGACACCGGGGCGGTGGAGGGGACGGGCAGCTGGTTTCAGACACCGGGGCGGTGGAGGGGACGGGCAGCCGGTTTCAGGCACCGGGGCGGGGGTGGGGACGGGCTGCCAGTTTCAGACACCGGGGCGGTGGAGGGGACGGGCAGCCGGTTTCAGACACCGGGGCGGTGGAGGGGACGGGAAGCCGGTTTCAGGCACCGGGGCGGGAGTGGGGACGGCAGCCGGTTTCAGGCACCGGGGCGGGGGAGCGGACGGCAGCCGGTTTCAGACACCGGGGCGGTGGAGGGGACGGGCAGCCGGTTTCATACACCGGGGCGGTGGAGGGGACGGGCAGCTGGTTTCAGACACCGGGGCGGTGCAGGGGACGGGCAGCCAGTTTCAGACACCGGGGCGGTGGAGGGGACGGGCAGCCGGTTTCGGACACCGGGGCGGGGGAGAGGACAGGCAGCCGGTTTCAGACACCGGGGCGGTGGAGGGGACGGGCAGCCGGTTTCAGACACCTAGGCGGTGCAGGGGACGGGCAGCCAGTTTCAGACACCGGGGCGGTGGAGGGGACGGGCAGCCGGTTTCAGACACCGGGGCGGTGGAGGGGACGGGCAGCCGGTTTGAGACACCGGGGCGGTGGAGGGGACGGGCAGCCGGTTTCAGACACCGGGGCGGTGGAGGGGACGGGCAGCCGGTTTCAGACACCCAGGCGGTGGAGGGGAGGGGCAGCTGGTTTCAGACACCGGGGCGGGGAAGGGGACGGGCGGCCGGTTTCATACAACGGGGCGGGGGAGGGGAGGGGCAGCTGGTTTCAGACACCGGGGCGGGGAAGGGGACGGGCGGCCGGTTTCAAACACCGGGGCGGGGGAGGGGAGGGGATGGGCAGCCGGTTTCAGACACCGGGGCGGGGAGGGGAGGGGCAGCCGGTTTCAGATACCGGGGCGGGGGAGGGGACGGGCAGCCGGTTTCAGACACCGGGGCGGGGGAGGGGACGGGCAGCAGGTTTCAGACACCGGGGAGGTGGAGGGGACGTGCAGCCGGTTTCAGACACCGGTGCGGTGGAGGGGAGGGGGACGGGCAGCCGGTTTCGGACACCGGGGCGGGGAGAGGACAGGCAGCCGGTTTCAGACACCGGGGCGGTGGAGGGGAGGGGGACGGGCAGCCGGTTTCAGACACCGGGGCGGTGGAGGGGACGGGCAGCCGGTTTCAGACACCGGGGCGGGGGAGGGGAGGGGCAGCCGGTTTCAGACACCGGGGCGGGGGAGGGGACGGGCAGCCGGTTTCAGACACCGGGGCGGGGGTGGGGACGGGCAGCCTGTTTCAGACACCGGGGCGGTGGAGGGGAGGGGGACGGGCAGCCGGTTTCGGACACCGGGGCGGGGAGAGGACAGGCAGCCGGTTTCAGACACCGGGGCGGTGGAGGGGAGGGGGACGGGCAGCCGGTTTCAGACACCGGGGCGGTGGAGGGGACGGGCAGCCGGTTTCAGACACCGGGGCGGTGGAGGGGACGGGCAGCCGGTTTCGGACACCGGGGCGGGGGTGGGGACGGGCAGCCTGTTTCAGACACCGGGGCGGTGGAGGGGAGGGGGACGGGCAGCCGGTTTCGGACACCGGGGCGGGGAGAGGACAGGCAGCCGGTTTCAGACACCGGGGCGGTGGAGGGGAGGGGGACGGGCAGCCGGTTTCAGACACCGGGGCGGTGGAGGGGACGGGCAGCCGGTTTCAGACACCGGGGCGGTGGAGGGGACAGGCAGCCGGTTTCGGACACCGGGGCGGGGGTGGGGACGGGCAGCCTGTTTCAGACACCGGGGCGGTGGAGGGGACGGGCAGACGGTTTCAGACACCGGGGCGGTGGAGGGGACGGCAGCCGGTTTCAGACACCGGGGCGGTGGAGGGGACGGGCAGCCGGTTTCGGACACCGGGGCGGTGGAGGGGACGGGCAGACGGTTTCAGACACCGGGGCGTTGGAGGGGACGGGCAGCCGGTTTCAGACACCGGGGCGGTGGAGGGGACGGGCAGCCGGTTTCAGACACAGGGGCGGGAGGGGGGACGGGCAGCCGGTTTGAGACACCAGGGCGGGGGAGGGGAGGGGACGGGCAGCCGGTTTCAGACACCGGGGCGGGGAGGGGACGGGCAGCCGGTTTCAGGCACCGGGGCGGGGGAGGGGACGGGCAGCCGGTTTCAGACACCGGGGCGGTGGAGGGGACGGGCAGCTGGTTTCAGACACCGGGGCGGTGGAGGGGACGGGCAGCCGGTTTCAGGCACCGGGGCGGGGGTGGGGACGGGCTGCCAGTTTCAGACACCGGGGCGGTGGAGGGGACGGGCAGCCGGTTTCAGACACCGGGGCGGTGGAGGGGACGGGAAGCCGGTTTCAGGCACCGGGGCGGGAGTGGGGACGGCAGCCGGTTTCAGGCACCGGGGCGGGGGAGCGGACGGCAGCCGGTTTCAGACACCGGGGCGGTGGAGGGGACGGGCAGCCGGTTTCATACACCGGGGCGGTGGAGGGGACGGGCAGCTGGTTTCAGACACCGGGGCGGTGCAGGGGACGGGCAGCCAGTTTCAGACACCGGGGCGGTGGAGGGGACGGGCAGCCGGTTTCGGACACCGGGGCGGGGGAGAGGACAGGCAGCCGGTTTCAGACACCGGGGCGGTGGAGGGGACGGGCAGCCGGTTTCAGACACCTAGGCGGTGCAGGGGACGGGCAGCCAGTTTCAGACACCGGGGCGGTGGAGGGGACGGGCAGCCGGTTTCAGACACCGGGGCGGTGGAGGGGACGGGCAGCCGGTTTGAGACACCGGGGCGGTGGAGGGGACGGGCAGCCGGTTTCAGACACCGGGGCGGTGGAGGGGACGGGCAGCCGGTTTCAGACACCCAGGCGGTGGAGGGGAGGGGCAGCTGGTTTCAGACACCGGGGCGGGGAAGGGGACGGGCGGCCGGTTTCATACACCGGGGCGGGGGAGGGGAGGGGCAGCTGGTTTCAGACACCGGGGCGGGGAAGGGGACGGGCGGCCGGTTTCAAACACCGGGGCGGGGGAGGGGAGGGGATGGGCAGCCGGTTTCAGACACCGGGGCGGGGAGGGGAGGGGCAGCCGGTTTCAGATACCGGGGCGGGGGAGGGGACGGGCAGCCGGTTTCAGACACCGGGGCGGGGGAGGGGACGGGCAGCAGGTTTCAGACACCGGGGAGGTGGAGGGGACGTGCAGCCGGTTTCAGACACCGGTGCGGTGGAGGGGAGGGGGACGGGCAGCCGGTTTCGGACACCGGGGCGGGGAAGAGGACAGGCAGCCGGTTTCAGACACCGGGGCGGTGGAGGGGAGGGGGACGGGCAGCCGGTTTCAGACACCGGGGCGGTGGAGGGGACGGGCAGCCGGTTTCAGACACCGGGGCGGGGGAGGGGAGGGGCAGCCGGTTTCAGACACCGGGGCGGGGGAGGGGACGGGCAGCCGGTTTCAGACACCGGGGCGGGGGTGGGGACGGGCAGCCTGTTTCAGACACCGGGGCGGTGGAGGGGAGGGGGACGGGCAGCCGGTTTCGGACACCGGGGCGGGGAGAGGACAGGCAGCCGGTTTCAGACACCGGGGCGGTGGAGGGGAGGGGGACGGGCAGCCGGTTTCAGACACCGGGGCGGTGGAGGGGACGGGCAGCCGGTTTCAGACACCGGGGCGGTGGAGGGGACGGGCAGCCGGTTTCGGACACCGGGGCGGGGGTGGGGACGGGCAGCCTGTTTCAGACACCGGGGCGGTGGAGGGGAGGGGGACGGGCAGCCGGTTTCGGACACCGGGGCGGGGAGAGGACAGGCAGCCGGTTTCAGACACCGGGGCGGTGGAGGGGAGGGGGACGGGCAGCCGGTTTCAGACACCGGGGCGGTGGAGGGGACGGGCAGCCGGTTTCAGACACCGGGGCGGTGGAGGGGACAGGCAGCCGGTTTCGGACACCGGGGCGGGGGTGGGGACGGGCAGCCTGTTTCAGACACCGGGGCGGTGGAGGGGACGGGCAGACGGTTTCAGACACCGGGGCGGTGGAGGGGACGGCAGCCGGTTTCAGACACCGGGGCGGTGGAGGGGACGGGCAGCCGGTTTCGGACACCGGGGCGGTGGAGGGGACGGGCAGACGGTTTCAGACACCGGGGCGTTGGAGGGGACGGGCAGCCGGTTTCAGACACCGGGGCGGTGGAGGGGACGGGCAGCCGGTTTCAGACACAGGGGCGGGAGGGGGGACGGGCAGCCGGTTTGAGACACCAGGGCGGGGGAGGGGAGGGGACGGGCAGCCGGTTTCAGACACCGGGGCGGGGAGGGGACGGGCAGCCGGTTTCAGGCACCGGGGCGGGGGTGGGGACGGGCTGCCGGTTTCAGACACCGGGGCGGTGGAGGGGACGGGCAGCCGGTTTCAGACACCGGGGCGGGGGTGGGGACGGGCAGCCGGTTTCAGACACCGGGGCGGTGGAGGGGACGGGCAGCCGGTTTCAGACACCGGGGCGGTGGAGGGGACGGAAAGCCGGTTTCAGACACCGGGGCGGGAGTGGGGACGGCAGCCGGTTTCAGGCACCGGGGCGGGGGAGCGGACGGCAGCCGGTTTCAGACACCGGGGCGGTGGAGGGGACGGGCAGCCGGTTTCATACACCGGGGCGGTGCAGGGGACGGGCAGCCAGTTTCAGACACCGGGGCGGTGGAGGGGACGGGCAGCCGGTTTCGGACACCGGGGCGGGGGAGGGGACGGGCAGCCAATTTCAGACACCGGGGCGGTGGAGGGGACGGGCAGCCGGTTTCAGACACCGGGGCGGTGGAGGGGACGGGCAGCCGGTTCCAGACACCGGGGCGGGAGGGGGGACGGGCAGCCGGTTTCAGACACCGAGGCGGGGGAGGGGAGGGGACGGGCAGCCGGTCTCAGACACCGGGGCGGTGGAGGGGACGGGCAGCCGGTTTCAGACACCCGGGCGGTGGAGGGGAGGGGCAGCTGGTTTCAGACACCGGGGCGGGGAGGGGAGGGGCAGCCGGTTTCAGATACCGGGGCGGGGGAGGGGACGGGCAGCCGGTTTCAGACACCGGGGCGGGGGAGGGGACGGGCAGCCGGTTTCAGACACCGGGGAGGTGGAGGGGACGTGCAGCCGGTTTCAGACACCGGGGAGGTGGAGGGGACGTGCAGCCGGTTTCAGGCACCGGGGCGGGAGTGGGGACGGGCAGCCGGTTTCAGACACCGGTGCGGTGGAGGGGAGGGGGACGGGCAGCCGGTTTCGGACACCGGGGCGGTGGAGGGGACGGGCAGCCGGTTTCAGACACCGGGGCGGGGGAGGGGACGGGCAGACGGTTTCAGACACCGGGGCGGTGGAGGGGACGGGCAGACGGTTTCAGACACCGGGGCGGGGGTGGGGACGGGCAGCCTGTTTCAGACACCGGGGCGGTGGAGGGGAGGGGCAGCTGGTTTCAGACACAGGGGCGGGAGGGGGGACGGGCAGCCGGTTTCAGACACCGGGGCGGTGGAGGGGAGGGGCAGCTGGTTTCAGACACCGGGGCGGTGGAGGGGAGGGGCAGCTGGTTTCAGACACCGGGGCGGTGGAGGGGACGGGCAGCCGGTTTCAGACACCGGGGCGGGGGAGCGGAGGGGACGGGCAGCTGGTTTCAGACACCGGGGCGGTGGAGGGGACGGGCAGCCGGTTTGAGACACAGGGGCGGGGGAGGGGAGGGGACGGGCAGCCGGTTTCAGACACCAGGGCGGTGGAGGGGACGGGCAGCCGGTTTCAGACACCGGGGCGGTGGAGGGGACGGGCAGCCGGTTTCGGACACCGGGGCGGGAGGGGACGGGCAGCCAGTTTCAGACACCAGGGCGGTGGAGGGGACGGGCAGCCGGTTTCAGACACCGGGGCGGGAGGGGGGACGGGCTGCCGGTTTCAGACACTGGGGCGGTGGAGGGGAGGGGCAGCTGGTTTCAGACACAGGGGCGGGAGGGGGGACGGGCTGCCGGTTTCAGACACCGAGGCGGGGGAGGGGAGGGGACGGGCAGCCGGTTTCAGACACCGGGGCGGTGGAGGGGACGGGCAGCCGGTTTCAGACACCCGGGCGGTGGAGGGTAGGGGCAGCTGGTTTCAGACACCGGGGCGGGGAGGGGAGGGGCAGCCGGTTTCAGATACCGGGGCGGGGGAGGGGACGGGCAGCCGGTTTCAGACACCGGGGCGGGGGAGGGGACGGGCAGCCGGTTTCAGACACCGGGGAGGTGGAGGGGACGTGCAGCCGGTTTCAGACACCGGGGAGGTGGAGGGGACGTGCAGCCGGTTTCAGGCACCGGGGCGGGAGTGGGGACGGGCAGCCGGTTTCAGACACCGGTGCGGTGGAGGGGAGGGGGACGGGCAGCCGGTTTCGGACACCGGGGCGGTGGAGGGGACGGGCAGCCGGTTTCAGACACCGGGGCGGGGGAGGGGACGGGCAGACAGTTTCAGACACCGGGGCGGTGGAGGGGACGGGCAGACGGTTTCAGACACCGGGGCGGGGGTGGGGACGGGCAGCCTGTTTCAGACACCGGGGCGGTGGAGGGGAGGGGCAGCTGGTTTCAGACACAGGGGCGGGAGGGGGGACGGGCAGCCGGTTTCAGACACCGGGGCGGTGGAGGGGAGGGGCAGCTGGTTTCAGACACCGGGGCGGTGGAGGGGAGGGGCAGCTGGTTTCAGACACCGGGGCGGTGGAGGGGACGGGCAGCCGGTTTGAGACACCGGGGCGGGGGAGCGGAGGGGACGGGCAGCCGGTTTCAGACACCGGGGCGGTGGAGGGGACGGGCAGCCGGTTTCAGACACCGGGGCGGTGGAGGGGAGGGGCAGCTGGTTTCAGACACCGGGGCGGTGGAGGGGACGGGCAGCCGGTTTGAGACACCGGGGCGGGGGAGGGGAGGGGACGGGCAGCCGGTTTCAGACACCGGGGCGGGGAGGGGACGGGCAGCCAGTTTCAGACACCAGGGCGGTGGAGGGGACGGGCAGCCGGTTTCAGACACCGGGGCGGTGGAGGGGACGGGCAGCCGGTTTCGGACACCGGGGCGGGAGGGGGGACGGGCTGCCGGTTTCAGACACTGGGGCGGTGGAGGGGACGGGCAGTCGGTTTCAGACTCCGGGGCGAGGAGGGGACGGGCAGCCAGTTTCAGACACCAGGGCGGTGGAGGGGACGGGCAGCCGGTTTCAGACACCGGGGCGGGAGGGGGGACGGGCTGCCGGTTTCAGACACTGGGGCGGTGGAGGGGAGGGGCAGCTGGTTTCAGACACAGGGGCGGGAGGGGGGACGGGCTGCCGGTTTCAGACACCGGGGCGGGAGGGGGGACGGGCTGCCGGTTTCAGACACCGGGGCGGTGGAGAGGAGGGGGACGGGCAGCCGGTTTCAGACACCGGGGCGGGAGGGGGGACGGGCTGCCGGTTTCAGACACTGGGGCGGTGGAGGGGAGGGGCAGCTGGTTTCAGACACAGGGGCGGGAGGGGGGACGGGCAGCCGGTTTCAGACACCGGGGCGATGGAGGGGACGGGCAGCCGGTTTCAGACACCGGGGCGGTGGAGGGGACGGGCAGCCGGTTTCAGACACCGGGGCGGGTGAGGGGAGGGGACGGGCAGCCGGTTTCAGGCACCGGGGCGGGGGAGCGGACGGCAGCCGGTTTCAGGCACCGGGGCGGGGGAGGGGACGGGCAGCCGGTTTCAGACACCGGGGCGGTGGAGGGGACGGGCAGCCGGTTTCAGACACCGGGGCGGTGGAGGGGACGGGCAGACGGTTTCAGACACCGGGGCGGGGGTGGGGACGGGCAGCCTGTTTCAGACACCGGGGCGGTGGAGGGGAGGGGCAGCTGGTTTCAGACACAGGGGCGGGAGGGGGGACGGGCTGCCGGTTTCAGACACTGGGGCGGTGGAGGGGAGGGGCAGCTGGTTTCAGACACCGGGGCGGTGGAGGGGACGGGCAGCCGGTTTTAGACACCGGGGCGGGGGAGGGGAGGGGACGGGCACCCGGTTTCAGACACCGGGGCGGGGGAGGGGACGTGCAGCCGGTTTCAGACACCGGGGAGGTGGAGGGGACGTGCAGCCGGTTTCAGGCACCGGGGCGGGAGTGGGGACGGGCAGCCGGTTTCAGACACCGGTGCGGTGGAGGGGAGGGGGACGGGCAGCCGGTTTCGGACACCGGGGCGGTGGAGGGGACGGGCAGCCGGTTTCAGACACCGGGGCGGGGGAGGGGACGGGCAGACAGTTTCAGACACCGGGGCGGTGGAGGGGACGGGCAGACGGTTTCAGACACCGGGGCGGGGGTGGGGACGGGCAGCCTGTTTCAGACACCGGGGCGGTGGAGGGGAGGGGCAGCTGGTTTCAGACACAGGGGCGGGAGGGGGGACGGGCAGCCGGTTTCAGACACCGGGGCGGTGGAGGGGAGGGGCAGCTGGTTTCAGACACCGGGGCGGTGGAGGGGAGGGGCAGCTGGTTTCAGACACCGGGGCGGTGGAGGGGACGGGCAGCCGGTTTGAGACACCGGGGCGGGGGAGCGGAGGGGACGGGCAGCCGGTTTCAGACACCGGGGCGGTGGAGGGGAGGGGCAGCTGGTTTCAGACACCGGGGCGGTGGAGGGGACGGGCAGCCGGTTTGAGACACCGGGGCGGGGGAGGGGAGGGGACGGGCAGCCGGTTTCAGACACCGGGGCGGGGAGGGGACGGGCAGCCAGTTTCAGACACCAGGGCGGTGGAGGGGACGGGCAGCCGGTTTCAGACACCGGGGCGGTGGAGGGGACGGGCAGCCGGTTTCGGACACCGGGGCGGGAGGGGGGACGGGCTGCCGGTTTCAGACACTGGGGCGGTGGAGGGGACGGGCAGCCGGTTTCAGACTCCGGGGCGAGGAGGGGACGGGCAGCCAGTTTCAGACACCAGGGCGGTGGAGGGGACGGGCAGCCGGTTTCAGACACCGGGGCGGGAGGGGGGACGGGCTGCCGGTTTCAGACACTGGGGCGGTGGAGGGGAGGGGCAGCTGGTTTCAGACACAGGGGCGGGAGGGGGGACGGGCTGCCGGTTTCAGACACCGGGGCGGGAGGGGGGACGGGCTGCCGGTTTCAGACACCGGGGCGGTGGAGAGGAGGGGGACGGGCAGCCGGTTTCAGACACCGGGGCGGGAGGGGGGACGGGCTGCCGGTTTCAGACACTGGGGCGGTGGAGGGGAGGGGCAGCTGGTTTCAGACACAGGGGCGGGAGGGGGGACGGGCAGCCGGTTTCAGACACCGGGGCGATGGAGGGGACGGGCAGC
This sequence comes from Scyliorhinus torazame, assembly GCF_047496885.1. NCBI lineage: Eukaryota > Metazoa > Chordata > Chondrichthyes > Carcharhiniformes > Scyliorhinidae > Scyliorhinus > Scyliorhinus torazame. The sequence goes on along the minus strand of NC_092738.1, from coordinate 16,161,538 downwards.
CGGTTTCAGACACCGGGGCGGTGGAGGGGACGGGCAGCCGGTTTCAGACACCGGGGCGGGTGAGGGGAGGGGACGGGCAGCCGGTTTCAGGCACCGGGGCGGGGGGAGCGGACGGCAGCCGGTTTCAGGCACCGGGGCGGGGGAGGGGACGGGCAGCCGGTTTCAGACACCGGGGCGGTGGAGGGGACGGGCAGCCGGTTTCAGACACCGGGGCGGTGGAGGGGACGGGCAGACGGTTTCAGACACCGGGGCGGGGGTGGGGACGGGCAGCCTGTTTCAGACACCGGGGCGGTGGAGGGGAGGGGCAGCTGGTTTCAGACACAGGGGCGGGAGGGGGGACGGGCTGCCGGTTTCAGACACTGGGGCGGTGGAGGCGAGGGGCAGCTGGTTTCAGACACCGGGGCGGTGGAGGGGACGGGCAGCCGGTTTTAGACACCGGGGCGGGGGAGGGGAGGGGACGGGCACCCGGTTTCAGACACCGGGGCGGGGGAGGGGAGGGGCAGCCAGTTTCAGACACCAGGGCGGTGGAGGGGAGGGGCAGCCGGTTTCAGACACCGGGGCGGGGGAGGGGAGGGGCAGCCAGTTTCAGACACCGGGGCGGTGGAGGGGACGGGCAGCCAGTTTCAGACACCAGGGCGGTGGAGGGGAGGGGCAGCCGGTTTCAGACACCGGGGCGGGAGGGGGGAGGGGCTGCCGGTTTCAGACACTGGGGCGGTGGAGGGGAGGGGCAGCTGGTTTCAGACACAGGGGCGGGAGGGGGGACGGGCTGCCGGTTTCAGACACCGGGGCGGGGGAGGGGAGGGGCAGCTGGTTTCAGACACAGGGGCGGGAGGGGGAGGGGCAGCTGGTTTCAGACACCGGGGCGGTGGAGGGGAGGGGGACGGGCAGCCGGTTTCGGACACCGGGGCGGGGAGGGGACGGGCAGCCAGTTTCAGACACCAGGGCGGTGGAGGGGACGGGCAGCCGGTTTCAGACATCGGGGCGGTGGAGGGGACGGGCAGCCGGTTTCAGACACAGGGGCGGGAGGGGGGACGGGCTGCCGGTTTCAGACACCGGGGCGGGGGAGGGGAGGGGCAGCTGGTTTCAGACACAGGGGCGGGAGGGGGAGGGGCAGCTGGTTTCAGACACCGGGGCGGTGGAGGGGAGGGGGACGGGCAGCCGGTTTCAGGCACCGGGGCGGGGGTGGGGACGGGCTGCCGGTTTCAGACACCGGGGCGGTGGAGGGGACGGGCAGCCGGTTTCAGACACCGGGGCGGTGGAGGGGACGGGCAGCCGGTTTCAGACACCGGGGCGGGAGTGGGGACGGCAGCCGGTTTCAGGCACCGGGGCGGTGGAGGGGACGGGCAGCCGGTTTCAGACACCGGGGCGGGGGAGCGGACGGCAGCCGGTTTCAGACACCGGGGCGGTGGAGGGGACGGGCAGCCGGTTTCAGACACCGGGGCGGTGCAGGGGACGGGCAGCCAATTTCAGACACCGGGGCGGTGGAGGGGACGGGCAGCCGGTTTCAGACACCGGGGCGGTGGAGGGGACGGGCAGCCGGTTTCAGACACCGGAGCAGGGGAGGGGATGGGCAGACGGTTTCAGACACCGGGGCGGTGGAGGGGACGGGCAGCCGGTTTCAGACACCGGGGCGGTGGAGGGGACGGGCAGCCGGTTTCAGACACCGGGGCGGGAGGGGGGACTGGCAGCCGGTTTCAGACACCGAGGCGGGGGAGGGGAGGGGACCGTCAGCCGGTTTCAGACACCGGAGCAGGGGAGGGGATGGGCAGCCGGTTTCAGACACCGGGGCGGTGGAGGTGACGGGCAGCCGGTTTGAGACACCGGGGCGGTGGAGGGGACGGGCAGCCGGTTTCAGACACCGGGGCGGTGGAGGGGACGGGCAGCCGGTTTCCGACACCCGGGCGGTGGAGGGGAGGGGCAGCTGGTTTCAGACACCGGGGCGGGGAAGGGGACGGGCGGCCGGTTTCATACACGGGGGCGGGGGAGGGGACGGGCAGCTGGTTTCAGACACCGGGGCGGGGAAGGAGAGCGGCCGGTTTCAAACACCGGGGCGGTGGAGGGGAGGGGCAGCCGGTTTCAGATACCGGGGCGGTGGAGGGGACGGGCAGCCGGTTTCAGACACCGGGGCGGGGGAGGGGACGGGCAGCCGGTTTCAGACACCGGGGAGGTGGAGGGGACGTGCAGCCGGTTTCAGGCACCGGGGCGGGAGTGGGGACGGGCAGCCGGTTTCAGACACCGGTGCGGTGGAGGGGAGGGGGACGGGCAGCCGGTTTCAGACACCGGGGCGGTGGAGGGGAGGGGCAGCCGGTTTCGGACACCGGGGCGGGGGAGGGGACGGGCAGCCGGTTTCAGACACCGGGGCGGTGGAGGGGAGGGGCAGCTGGTTTCAGACACAGGGGCGGGAGGGGGGACGGGCAGCCGGTTTCAGACACCGGGGCGGGGAGGGGAGGGGACGGGCAGCCGGTTTCAGACACCGGGGCGGGGAGGGGACGGGCAGCCGGTTTCAGACACCGGGGCGGGGGAGGGGACGGGCAGCCGGTTTCAGACACCGGGGCGGTGGAGGGGACGGGCAGCCGGTTTCAGACACCGGGGCGGGGAGGGGACGGGCAGCCGGTTTCAGACACCGGGGCGGGGGAGGGGACGGGCAGCCGGTTTCAGACACCGGGGAGGGGACGGGCAGCCGGTTTCAGACACGGGGGCGGGGGAGGGGACGGCAGGCGGTTTCAGACACCGGGGCGGGGAGGGGACGGGCAGCCGGTTTCAGACACCGGGGCGGGGGAGAGGAGGGTAGCCGGTTTCAGACACCGGGGTGGTGGAGGGGAGGGGGACGGGCAGCCGGTTTCAGACACCGGGGCGGTGGAGGGGACGGGCAGCCGGTTTCAGACACCGGGGCGGTGGAGGGGACGGGCAGCCGGTTTCAGACACCGGGGCGGTGGAGGGGACGGGCAGCCGGTTTCAGACACCGGGGCGGTGGAGGGGACGGCAGCCGGTTTCAGACACCGGGGCGGGGGAGGGGACGGCAGCCGGTTTCAGACACCGGGGCGGTGGAGGGGACGGGCAGCCGGTTTCAGACACCGGGGCGGTGGAGGGGACGGCAGCCGGTTTCAGGCACCGGGGCGATGGAGGGGACGGCAGCCGGTTTCAGACACCGGGGCGGGGGAGGGGACGGGCAGCCGATTTCAGACACCGGGGCGGGGGAGGGGACGGGCAGCCGGTTTCAGACACCGGGGCGGGGGAGGGGACGGGCAGCCGGTTTCAGACACCGGGGCGGGGGAGGGGAGGGGCAGCCGGTTTCGGACACCGGGGCGGGGGTGGGGACGGGCAGCCGGTTTCGGACACCGGGGCGGTGGAGGGGAGGGGGACGGGCAGCCGGTTTCGGACACCGGGGCGGGGAGAGGACAGCCAGCCGGTTTCGGACACCGGGGCGGTGGAGGGGAGGGGGACGGGCAGCCGGTTTCAGACACCGGGGCGGTGGAGGGGACGGGCAGCCGGTTTCAGACACCGGGGCGGTGGAGGGGACGGGCAGCCGGTTTCGGACACCGGGGCGGGGGTGGGGACGGGCAGCCTGTTTCAGACACCGGGGCGGTGGAGGGGACGGCAGCCGGTTTCAGACACCGGGGCGATGGAGGGGACGGCAGCCGGTTTCAGACACCGGGGCGGTGGAGGGGACGGGCAGCCGGTTTCGGACACCGGGGCGGTGGAGGGGACGGGCAGACGGTTTCAGACACCGGGGCGGGGGAGGGGCAGCCGGTTTCAGACACCGGGGCGGGGGAGGGGACGGGCAGCCGGTTTCGGACACCGGGGCGGTGGAGGGGAGGGGGACGGGCAGCCGGTTTCGGACACCGGGGCGGGGAGAGGACAGCCAGCCGGTTTCGGACACCGGGGCGGTGGAGGGGAGGGGGACGGGCAGCCGGTTTCAGACACCGGGGCGGTGGAGGGGACGGGCAGCCGGTTTCAGACACCGGGGCGGTGGAGGGGACGGCAGCCGGTTTCAGGCACCGGGGCGATGGAGGGGACGGCAGCCGGTTTCAGACACCGGGGCGGGGGAGGGGACGGGCAGCCGATTTCAGACACCGGGGCGGGGGAGGGGACGGGCAGCCGGTTTCAGACACCGGGGCGGGGGAGGGGACGGGCAGCCGGTTTCAGACACCGGGGCGGGGGAGGGGAGGGGCAGCCGGTTTCGGACACCGGGGCGGGGGGTGGGGACGGGCAGCCGGTTTCGGACACCGGGGCGGTGGAGGGGAGGGGGACGGGCAGCCGGTTTCGGACACCGGGGCGGTGGAGGGGAGGGGGACGGGCAGCCGGTTTCGGACACCGGGGCGGGGAGAGGACAGCCAGCCGGTTTCGGACACCGGGGCGGTGGAGGGGAGGGGGACGGGCAGCCGGTTTCAGACACCGGGGCGGTGGAGGGGACGGCAGCCGGTTTCAGACACCGGGGCGATGGAGGGGACGGCAGCCGGTTTCAGACACCGGGGCGGTGGAGGGGACGGGCAGCCGGTTTCGGACACCGGGGCGGTGGAGGGGACGGGCAGACGGTTTCAGACACCGGGGCGGGGGAGGGGCAGCCGGTTTCAGACACCGGGGCGGGGGAGGGGACGGGCAGCCGGTTTCAGATACCGGGGCGGTGGAGGGGACGGGCAGCCGGTTTCAGACACCGGGGCGGTGGAGGGGACGGGCAGACGGTTTCAGACACCGGGGCGGTGGAGGGGACGGGCAGCCGGTTTCAGACACCGGGGCGGTGGTGGGGACGGGCAGCCGGTTTCAGACACAGGGGCGGGAGGGGGGACGGGCAGCCGGTTTGAGACACCAGGGCGGGGGAGGGGAGGGGACGGGCAGCCGGTTTCAGACACCGGGGCGGGGAGGGGACGGGCAGCCGGTTTCAGACACCGGGGCGGGGGAGGGGACGGGCAGCCGGTTTCAGACACCGGGGCGGTGGAGGGGACGGGCAGCCGGTTTCAGGCACCGGGGCGGGGGTGGGGACGGGCTGCCGGTTTCAGACACCGGGGCGGTGGAGGGGACGGGCAGCCGGTTTCAGACACCGGGGCGGGGGTGGGGACGGGCAGCCGGTTTCAGACACCGGGGCGGTGGAGGGGACGGGCAGCCGGTTTCAGACACCGGGGCGGTGGAGGGGACGGGAAGCCGGTTTCAGACACCGGGGCGGGAGTGGGGACGGCAGCCGGTTTCAGGCACCGGGGCGGGGGAGCGGACGGCAGCCGGTTTCAGACACCGGGGCGGTGGAGGGGACGGGCAGCCGGTTTCATACACCGGGGCGGTGCAGGGGACGGGCAGCCAGTTTCAGACACCGGGGCGGTGGAGGGGACGGGCAGCCGGTTTCGGACACCGGGGCGGGGGAGGGGACGGGCAGCCGGTTTCAGACACCGGGGCGGTGGAGGGGACGGGCAGCCGGTTTCAGACACTGGGGCGGTGGAGGGGACGGGCAGCCGGTTCCAGACACCGGGGCGGGAGGGGGGACGGGCAGCCGGTTTCAGACACCGAGGCGGGGGAGGGGAGGGGACGGGCAGCCGGTTTCAGACACCGGGGCGGTGGAGGGGACGGGCAGCCGGTTTCAGACACCCGGGCGGTGGAGGGGAGGGGCAGCTGGTTTCAGACACCGGGGCGGGGAGGGGAGGGGCAACCGGTTTCAGATACCGGGGCGGGGGAGGGGACGGGCAGCCGGTTTCAGACACCGGGGCGGGGGAGGGGACGGGCAGCCGGTTTCAGACACCGGGGCGGGGGAGGGGACGGGCAGCCGGTTTCAGACACCGGGGAGGTGGAGGGGACGTGCAGCCGGTTTCAGACACCGGGGAGGTGGAGGGGACGTGCAGCCGGTTTCAGGCACCGGGGCGGGAGTGGGGACGGGCAGCCGGTTTCAGACACCGGGGCGGTGGAGGGGACGGGCAGCCGGTTTCAGACACCGGGGCGGGGGAGGGGACGGGCAGACGGTTTCAGACACCGGGGCGGTGGAGGGGACGGGCAGACGGTTTCAGACACCGGGGCGGGGGTGGGGACGGGCAGCCTGTTTCAGACACCGGGGCGGTGGAGGGGAGGGGCAGCTGGTTTCAGACACAGGGGCGGGAGGGGGGACGGGCAGCCGGTTTCAGACACCGGGGCGGTGGAGGGGAGGGGCAGCTGGTTTCAGACACCGGGGCGGTGGAGGGGAGGGGCAGCTGGTTTCAGACACCGGGGCGGTGGAGGGGACGGGCAGCCGGTTTGAGACACCGGGGCGGGGGAGGGGAGGGGACGGGCAGCCGGTTTCAGACACCGGGGCGGTGGAGGGGATGGGCAGCCGGTTTCAGACACCGGGGCGGTGGAGGGGACGGGCAGCCGGTTTGAGACACCGGGGCGGGGGAGGGGAGGGGACGGGCAGCCGGTTTCAGACACCGGGGCGGGGGAGGGGAGGGGACGGGCAGCTGGTTTCAGACACCGGGGCGGTGCAGGGGACGGGCAGCCAGTTTCAGACACCAGGGCGGTGGAGGGGACGGGCAGCCGGTTTCAGACACCGGGGCGGTGGAGGGGACGGGCAGCCGGTTTCAGACACCCGGGCGTGGAGGGGAGGGGCAGCTGGTTTCAGACACCGGGGCGGGGAAGGGGACGGGCGGCCGGTTTCATACACGGGGGCGGGGGAGGGGACGGGCAGCTGGTTTCAGACACCGGGGCGGGGAAGGAGAGCGGCCGGTTTCAAACACCGGGGCGGTGGAGGGGAGGGGCAGCCGGTTTCAGATACCGGGGCGGTGGAGGGGACGGGCAGCCGGTTTCAGACACCGGGGCGGGGGAGGGGACGGGCAGCCGGTTTCAGACACCGGGGAGGTGGAGGGGACGTGCAGCCGGTTTCAGGCACCGGGGCGGGAGTGGGGACGGGCAGCCGGTTTCAGACACCGGTGCGGTGGAGGGGGACGGGCAGCCGGTTTCAGACACCGGGGCGGTGGAGGGGAGGGGCAGCCGGTTTCGGACACCGGGGCGGGGGAGGGGACGGGCAGCCGGTTTCAGACACCGGGGCGGTGGAGGGGAGGGGCAGCTGGTTTCAGACACCGGGGCGGGAGGGGGGACGGGCAGCCGGTTTCAGACACCGGGGCGGGGGAGAGGAGGGTAGCCGGTTTCAGACACCGGGGCGGTGGAGGGGAGGGGGACGGGCAGCCGGTTTCAGACACCGGGGCGGTGGAGGGGACGGCAGCCGGTTTCAGACACCGGGGCGGGGGAGGGGACGGCAGCCGGTTTCAGACACCGGGGCGGTGGAGGGGACGGGCAGCCGGTTTCAGACACCGGGGCGGTGGAGGGGACGGCAGCCGGTTTCAGGCACCGGGGCGATGGAGGGGACGGCAGCCGGTTTCAGACACCGGGGCGGGGGAGGGGACGGGCAGCCGATTTCAGACACCGGGGCGGGGGAGGGGAGGGGACGGGCAGCCGGTTTCAGACACCGGGGCGGTGGAGGGGACGGGCAGCCGGTTTCAGACACCGGGGCGGTGGAGGGGACGGGCAGCCGGTTTGAGACACCGGGGCGGGGGAGGGGAGGGGACGGGCAGCCGGTTTCAGACACCGGGGCGGGGGAGGGGAGGGGACGGGCAGCTGGTTTCAGACACCGGGGCGGTGCAGGGGACGGGCAGCCAGTTTCAGACACCAGGGCGGTGGAGGGGACGGGCAGCCGGTTTCAGACACCGGGGCGGGAGGGGGGGACGGGCTGCCGGTTTCAGACACTGGGGCGGTGGAGGGGACGGGCAGCCGGTTTGAGACACCGGGGCGGGGGAGGGGAGGGGACGGGCAGCCGGTTTCAGACACCGGGGCGGGGAGGGGACGGGCAGCCAGTTTCAGACACCAGGGCGGTGGAGGGGACGGGCAGCCGGTTTCAGACACCGGGGCGGGAGGGGGGACGGGCTGCCGGTTTCAGACACTGGGGCGGTGGAGGGGAGGGGCAGCTGGTTTCAGACACAGGCGCGGGAGGGGGGACGGGCTGCCGGTTTCAGACACCGGGGCGGTGGAGGGAGGGGGACGGGCAGCCGGTTTCAGGCACCGGGGCGGGGGGTGGGGACGGGCTGCCGGTTTCAGACACCGGGGCGGTGGAGGGGACGGGCAGCCGGTTTCAGACACCGGGGCGGGGGAGGGGAGGGGACGGGCAGCCGGTTTCAGGCACCGGGGCGGGGGAGCGGACGGCAGCCGGTTTCAGGCACCGGGGCGGGGGAGGGGACGGGCAGCCGGTTTCAGACACCGGGGCGGTGCAGGGGACGGGCAGCCAATTTCAGACACCGGGGCGGTGGAGGGGACGGGCAGACGGTTTCAGACACCGGGGCGGGGGTGGGGACGGGCAGCCTGTTTCAGACACCGGGGCGGTGGAGGGGAGGGGCAGCTGGTTTCAGACACAGGGGCGGGAGGGGGGACGGGCTGCGGTTTCAGACACTGGGGCGGTGGAGGGGAGGGGCAGCTGGTTTCAGACACCGGGGCGGTGGAGGGGACGGGCAGCCGGTTTGAGACACCGGGGCGGGGGAGGGGAGGGGACGGGCAGCCGGTTTCAGACACCGGGGCGGGGTAGGGGAGGGGACGGGCAGCGGTTTCAGACACCGGGGCGGGGGAGGGGAGGGGGACGGGCAGCCGGTTTCAGACACCGGGGCAGTGGAGGGGACGGGCAGCCGGTTTGAGACACCGGGGCAGTGGAGGGGAGGGGGACGGGCAGCCGGTTTCAGACACCGGGGCGGTGGAGGGGGACGGGCAGCCGGTTTCTGACACCGGGGCGGGGGAGGGGACGGGCAGCCGGTTTCAGACACCGGGGCGGGGGAGGGGACGGGCAGCCGGTTTCAGACACCGGGGTGGTGGAGGGGACGGGCAGCCGGTTTCAGACATCGGGGCGGTGGAGGGGACGGGCAGCCGGTTTCAGACACCGGGGCGGGAGGGGGGGAGGGGCTGCCGGTTTCAGACACTGGGGCGGTGGAGGGAAGGGGCAGCTGGTTTCAGACACAGGGGCGGGAGGGGGGACGGGCTGCCGGTTTCAGACACCGGGGCGGGGGAGGGGAGGGGCAGCTGGTTTCAGACACAGGGGCGGGAGGGGGGGAGGGGCAGCTGGTTTCAGACACCGGGGCGGTGGAGGGGAGGGGGACGGGCAGCCGGTTTCGGACACCGGGGCGGGGAGGGGACGGGCAGCCAGTTTCAGACACCAGGGCGGTGGAGGGGGACGGGCAGCCGGTTTCAGACATCGGGGGCGGTGGAGGGGACGGGCAGCCGGTTTCAGACACAGGGGCGGGAGGGGGGACGGGCTGCCGGTTTCAGACACCGGGGGCGGGGGAGGGGGAGGGGCAGCTGGTTTCAGACACAGGGGCGGGAGGGGGAGGGGCAGCTGGTTTCAGACACCGGGGCGGTGGAGGGGAGGGGGACGGGCAGCCGGTTTCAGGCACCGGGGCGGGGGTGGGGACGGGCTGCCGGTTTCAGACACCGGGGCGGTGGAGGGGACGGGCAGCCGGTTTCAGACACCGGGGCGGTGGAGGGGACGGGCAGCCGGTTTCAGACACCGGGGCGGTGGAGGGGACGGGCAGCCGGTTTCAGACACCGGGGCGGGGGAGGGGACGGGCAGCCGGTTTCAGACACCGGGGCGGTGGAGGGGACGGGCAGCCGGTTTCAGACACCGGGGCGGTGGAGGGGACGGGCAGCCGGTTTCAGACACCGGGGCGGGAGGGGGGACGGGCAGCCGGTTTCAGACACCGAGGCGGGGGAGGGGAGGGGACGGGCAGCCGGTTTCAGACACCGGAGCAGGGGAGGGGATGGGCAGCCGGTTTGAGACACCGGGGCGGTGGAGGGGACGGGCAGCCGGTTTCAGACACCGGGGCGGTGGAGGGGACGGGCAGCCGGTTTCAGACACCCGGGCGGTGGAGGGGAGGGGCAGCTGGTTTCAGACACCGGGGCGGGGAAGGGGACGGGCGGCCGGTTTCATACACCGGGGCGGGGGGAGGGGAGGGGCAGCTGGTTTCAGACACCGGGGCGGGGAAGGAGAGCGGCCGGTTTCAAACACCGGGGCGGTGGAGGGGAGGGGCAGCCGTTTCAGACACCGGGGAGGTGGAGGGGACGGGCAGCCGGTTTCAGACACCGGGGCGGGAGGGGGGACGGGCAGCCGGTTTCAGACACCGAGGCGGGGGAGGGGAGGGGACGGGCAGCCGGTTTCAGACACCGGAGCAGGGGAGGGGATGGGCAGCCGGTTTGAGACACCGGGGCGGTGGAGGGGGACGGGCAGCCGGTTTCAGACACCGGGGCGGTGGAGGGGACGGGCAGCCGGTTTCAGACACCCGGGCGGTGGAGGGGAGGGGCAGCTGGTTTCAGACACCGGGGCGGGGAAGGGGACGGGCGGCCGGTTTCATACACCGGGGCGGGGGAGGGAGGGGCAGCTGGTTTCAGACACCGGGGCGGGGAAGGAGAGCGGCCGGTTTCAAACACCGGGGCGGTGGAGGGGAGGGGCAGCCGGTTTCAGATACCGGGGCGGTGGAGGGGACGGGCAGCCGGTTTCAGACACCGGGCGGGGGAGGGGACGGGCAGCCGGTTTCAGACACCGGGGAGGTGGAGGGGACGTGCAGCCGGTTTCAGGCACCGGGGCGGGAGTGGGGACGGGCAGCCGGTTTCAGACACCGGTGCGGTGGAGGGGAGGGGGACGGGCAGCCGGTTTCAGACACCGGGGCGGTGGAGGGGAGGGGCAGCCGGTTTCGGACACCGGGGCGGGGGAGGGGACGGGCAGCCGGTTTCAGACACCGGGGCGGTGGAGGGGAGGGGCAGCTGGTTTCAGACACAGGGGCGGGAGGGGGGACGGGCAGCCGGTTTCAGACACCGGGGCGGGGAGGGGAGGGGACGGGCAGCCGGTTTCAGACACCGGGGCGGGGAGGGGACGGGCAGCCGGTTTCAGACACCGGGGCGGGGGAGGGGACGGGCAGCCGTTTCAGACACCGGGGGCGGTGGAGGGACGGGCAGCCGGTTTCAGACACCGGGGCGGGGAGGGGACGGGCAGCCGGTTTCAGACACCGGGGCGGGGAGGGGACGGGCAGCCGGTTTCAGACACCGGGGAGGGGACGGGCAGCCGGTTTCAGACACGGGGGCGGGGGAGGGGACAGCAGGGGATTTCAGACACCGGGGCGGGGAGGGGACGGGCAGCCGGTTTCAGACACCGGGGGCGGGGGAGAGGAGGGTAGCCGGTTTCAGACACCGGGGCGGGGGAGGGGACGGTAGCCGGTTTCAGACACCGGGGCGGTGGAGGGGAGGGGGACGGGCAGCCGGTTTCAGACACCGGGGCGGTGGAGGGGACGGGCAGCCGGTTTCAGACACCGGGGCGGTGGAGGGGATGGGCAGCCGGTTTCAGACACCGGGGCGGTGGAGGGGACGGGCAGCCGGTTTCAGACACCGGGGCGGGGGAGGGGACGGCAGCCGGTTTCAGACACCGGGGCGGTGGAGGGGACGGGCAGCCGGTTTCAGACACCGGAGCGGGGAGGGGACGGGCAGCCGATTTCAGACACCGGGGCGGGGGAGGGGACGGGCAGCCGGTTTCAGACACCGGGGCGGGGGAGGGGACGGGCAGCCGATTTCAGACACCGGGGCGGGGGAGGGGACGGGCAGCCGGTTTCAGACACCGGGGCGGGGGAGGGGACGGACAGCCAGTTTCAGACACCGGGGCGGGGAGGGGACGGGCAGCCGGTTTCAGACACCGGGGCGGGGGAGGGGACGGCAGCCGGTTTCAGGCACCGGGGCGATGGAGGGGACGGGCAGCCGATTTCAGACACCGGGGCGGGGGAGGGGACGGGCAGCCGGTTTCAGACACCGGGGCGGGGGTGGGGACGGGCTGCCGGTTTCAGACACCCGGGCGGTGGAGGGGACGGGCAGCCGGTTTCAGACACCGGGGCGGGGGAGGGGACGGGCAGCCGGTTTCAGACACCGGGGCGGGGGAGGGGACGGCAGCCGGTTTCAGACACCGGGGCGGGGGTGAGAAAGGGGTTAAATTGCATCACAACTCACTCAAATCACCAGCAAGCGGTCAAACAAGTATAAAGGCAACTCACAGATAACAAATTTTTTGTGACGTTTCGATGCTGTTGGTCCTGTCTGGTATCTTCACAACAGAGACCCTTTGTAAACTAGTACTCGAGGTTAAGTAGGCCAAGCCCTGTTCCATCAATACCATAGAGAGGGAGAAAGAGACACAACACGTTATCCCGGTACAGCCTGACTCAGATTCTCATCCTTGCCTTCAAATGTGTCCATAGCCTCCTCCCTATCTCTGTAACCTCCTCCAGCCCCGACAACCCTCCCTATCTCTGTAACCTCCTCCAGCCCCGACAACCCTCCCTATCTCTGTAACCTCCTGCAGCCCCTACAACCCTCCCTATCTCTGTAACTTCCTCCAGCCCCGACAACCCTCCCTATCTCTGTAACCTCCTCCAGCCCCGACATCTCTCCCTATCTCTGTAACCTCCTCCAGCCCCGACAACCCTCCCTATCTCTGTAACCTCCTCCAGCCCCGACAACCCTCCCTATCTCTGTAACCTCCTCCAGCCCCTACAACCCTCCCTATCTCTGTAACCTCCTCCAGCCCCGACAACCCTCCCTATCTCTGTAACCTCCTCCAGCCCCTACAACCCTCCCTATCTCTGTAACCTCCTCCAGCCCCGACAACCCTCCCTATCTCTGTAACCTCCTCCAGCCCCTACAACCCTCCCTATCTCTGTAACCTCCTCCAGCCCCAACAACCCTCCCTATCTCTGTAACCTCCTCCAGCCCCTACAACCCTCCCTATCACTGTAACCTCCTCCAGTCCCTACACCCCTCCCTATCTCTGTAACCTCCTCCAGTCCCTACAACCCTCCCTATCTCTGTAACCTCCTCCAGCCCCGACAACCCTCCCTATCTCCGTAACCTCCTCCAGCCCCGACAACCCTCCCTATCTCTGTAACCTCCTCCACGTCCACAACCCTCCCTATCTCTGTAACCTCCTCCAGCCCGTACAACCCTCCCTATCTCTGTAACCTCCTCCAGCCCCGACAACCCTCCCTATCTCTGTAACCTCCTCCAGCCCCGACAACCCTACCTATCTCTGTAACCTCCTCCAGCCCCGACAACCCTCCCTATCTCTGTAACCTCCTCCAGCCCCGACAACCCTCCCTATCTCTGTAACCTCCTCCAGCCCCTACAACCCTCCCTATCTCTGTAACCTCCTCCATTCCCGACAACCCTCCCTATCTCTGTAACTTCCTCCAGCCCCTACAACCTTCCCTATGTGACCTC